>NC_034010.1:26816892-27116892 GCF_000346465.2 Prunus persica
AAAATGTACAAAAAAATAACCCCAAAATATGGTTACGAGACCTTTATTATCAATCTAGTAGGAACTCCTGTTTGGTAAATGAAGTCGGGGCTTCAATACCCTGCTATCATGTTCCCATTGCGGCAACAAAAAAACTCTGGTGTGCAATGTATTACGTGAGGTAGATAACGTCCAATTGGCCGTCACATAATGCAATTGTCCATGATATACTGCAAACACAACGTCCTTGTATGCAAACAGGAATAAGTACATGCAATTGCACAACCTTAACCATCAACCTTATGTGCATGCAGTTACAGTATATGGAACTAATAATAATAATAATTTACTATTAAATATATATTATTCTATAGATAATATGTCTAATTTATATAATTCATATAGCAATATATATAATATAGAATTTATATATTTTTTACCTTTTTATTTTCTACTATTTCATATATAGTTTCCTAACACATATAGAGCCCTTCCGGAACCCCTTCTTTCTTCTTGAACATCACCTTTTCCTTTGCCTTCTTGAAGTCTATATGTGTCACCTGATGCACACAATTTAAATGTAACACCCACGTTAATTACAATGATTAAGCAACCAGTTGAATCAAACACAGTAAGAAATGATAAACAAATTTCAAAGATTCAAGATGGGGAAGGGAGGTTGGAAGATCAAAGTGTCTTTCTCACCTTCATACGGCGCTCTCTCAAAGCAAGCAAACCAGCTTCGGTACATATTGCCTTTATATCAGCCCCAGAGAACTCATCCTTGGTCATAACAAATTCTTCTAAGTTGACATCATCAGCCAACGTCATCCTGGATGTGTGAATCTGCAATCAATAGATCCAATCATCGTTAGTCACAACCATAAAAACTTGGCACGTTTGATGTTGAATTTGTTTCTTTCTTATAAACAGTCGTGTCAATTTACCTGGAAGATGCGCCTCCTTGTTTTTTTATCAGGAAGAGGGAATTCAATCGTCCTATCTATTCGGCCAGGACGAAGCAAGGCTGGGTCAAGACTCTCAATTCTATTTGTTGCCAAGATCACCTTGACATCTCCTCTTCAATCAAAACCATCTAACTGGTTTAGTAACTCCAACATGGTCCTCTGAATTTCACGTTCACCACCTGAATGGGCATCATACCTGCAGACAAAAGATCATCTGGAACATTTGATTAACAGTAATTTACAATCTTTTCATCAATGTTCAGCGACTTGCAGCTCACCTCTTTGTACCAACTGCATCAATTTCGTTGATGAAGACAATGGAGGGTGAGAGGTCATCAGCAACCCTAAAGAGTTCCCTCACTAATTTCGGACCATCCCCCAAGTACTTCTGAATCAACTCACTACCAACAACACGTAAGAAAGTTGCTGATGTTGAGTTTGCCACTGCCTGAAAAAAGTGAAAATATGCTTACACGCTGAGAAGATAATTTGACAAGAAGAGTGCAGATACAACAAATATGCCATAAGCAAACATCATTGAAAGGAACTCTGTGGGGCACGCATAATTTTCTTTAACTGTGACAATAAAATTTTGAAACTAGACAGGTCTTTGCAACAAATTTTGTTGGTGCCTGCTCTGACCCAAATGTCTATTGTGAGTATGATATCGGTGGGTGCATGAGAGAGAGGTGCACCCACAAACATACAAACAAACATGAAAACTAGCAAAAGCAATTGCTACTGGTGTCAGCATTGCAAAATACACAAAAATGGTGACAGAAATAGAGAGCAAACTATAATATCACAAAATGAGAATAGATGCAGCGACCTGTAGGAAGGAAAATATCAGTTTGATGATATTTGACACCCAACTAATGACAACTGCATCCCTACGGCATGTTGCATACAGAATATGATACAAATTGGAAAACAACATGGGAGACAAGTCTGAAATCTTGCAACTTAATTGAAACAGTGAAGCAGGTGACTGCACCCTGATTTTTTTGTAACATGTGCAAGTGGGGAGGATATTCTAGTGAACAAGACAGAACGAGGATACCAAAAGAACAAATAAATACAAGCAAAAGTTGAGATACGTGCATACTTTGGAAAAAAAAAACTATATACTGTAATTGCATTCAATGACTTGGATTTGCATACAGGCTATTAGTAATTGCATACAGAGATATGCAATTGCATGAACATTACAGCCATCAATGTCAGATACCCACTTCACCTCACGCCACTTTCAGAATCACAAACCCACCACAATTAAATCATACACAATCAGAGGCCTCATGGGTATTCATATATACAATCAGATCAAGAGGCACTATAACAACCCAGCAGAAATGCACAGTGGGAAAAGAAATACAAAATTTGAATAATTAATTTCTGGAATTGTTCAATGAAAAAACTGAAACAACAATTCAAAATCACTAGAAGAATAAATTAAATAGAACCATCAATTACCCATAACGAAAATCAACACACGAACTTACCGAGATGGAGGAAGCAGCTGGAGAAGACGAAGTGGGTTTCTGGGTTTTGGTTGAAATATGCTCCTCAGATGGAGAAGACGAAGTGGGGGGAGCTTCTTCAGGCTGTACGAAGCTGTGCAGCTGTGACTTCACCGAAATAGAGCTGTGGCTGTGCAAAGCTATGGAGGAGGAGATAGACGAAATCGATCTGTGTGCAGCCTAGGTTTTGAACGCGCGGGAGCTTTTTTTTCCTTATTTTCACTAGTTAACCAAAAGAACCAGTTTCACTTGTTTTTAAAAAAAGCCCACGTGACTAGCATGTGATGGGCTGTACAGGTACAGCCGGCGCACCACAGCCAAACTCTACCTTATGATATTGTGAGATTACCAACGTTGGGAAGAAAAAAGAAAACCCCCATCCATTTGCTGGTTTGCAGAAATGAGAATCAAATTTGCAGCAACAGTATCATGAATTGATAGAAAAACCATGCATGACCACGATGCTCATTTAATGCTGGCGTTGGAGGTCTCATGTTTTTCCTTGTATGGTGGTGAAGATGTCTGTTTCTTCCTTATAATTTATTTGCATTAGTTTTTAGAGATTCTCACACAAACCAAGCTTTTCTTTCTTAATTACCCTTTACTAGATTGATAGATAGAGCAGCTTAGGTATCTTAAACCCTGCTTTATTAAAGGTTAAAATGTAATTATTAGCAGTACATGTATGTACCACTCTACTGGTAAATTATTTTTCTTTGGTAATTTAATAATCATATTGATTTACTATGGAAAATAACCTAATAGAACCTTCTACATGTACAGTGAAAATGATGAAATTAATCTCAAAGTAAATATTATATATGCAACTCAAGGAAGGACAAGGAGAAGGAGGGGGTGTTTTATTTTGGAAACATGAAAAGAAGCATGGAATTGTGTGATGGGTTATTAATGCAACGCAAGAGACTTTGGGGTTTTACAAATCCTATAATAAATAAATTAATTTCAGTACTAATCTCCCTCGAATGGGGTTTCATTTAAATAATCTGTGCAAGTTATAACTTATGTCAGGGCCTCATTAATTTCTTGATAAGGCTTGGTTTTATTATATAAATTTCCATCCATTACCATTATAGTAAACCTATGGTTTTCTTTAGCACAAACAAAAGAAAATTAGGTGATTGAAATTTGTGCTTGATATTGTTAGATCATGTCTAATATCAATCAGCAGTTATAATATTTCTGATAGTGATGACTAATCACGGGTTTATTCAACATTGCTTAATTTTCACAAATTATTATTTGTATATACATGCACTCTGTGATGGAAGGCTCACGAGATCAGTCTCCTTCCAAGTGCTGAAAAGTATCACAACCTGATCAGTCTGTCCTGCTTTGCTTGGCTTATGGTGCTCAGATGAAGCATGCATACAACTATACAAGCACACTCAGACTCAAATACTCTCTCTCTCTCTCTCTCTCTCTCTCTCTGGGTCTTTAGGTAGGTCCTCTGCAGCTTTAACGATCATTTCTAAATCCTTCTGCAAGGAGCAAGTTGGCCAAAAAATGAAAATGAAAATGAAAATAATAAAATAACTCACATATGCAGCTTGATTAAAAATCAAAACAACAAACACAGAGTTAGGGTAGGGTAGGCCCCATAATGCACTAGCGAGAGACCCCGTCTTCGGGGTATATATAGCAGTAGCTCTGGGTACTTTAAAAAACACAAAGTTGTAGTCATATAGAATATTAATATTGGTGAACTTATGATATGATATACATTTTCTGGACCGTTTGTTGATCTAACCAATGATTTGGGTCATAAAATATATACAGAGAGAGAGAGAGAGAGAGAGAGAGAGAGAGAGAGAGAGAATTAATATTTGTTGTGTGCATTCACGTGAATGTTTGTGGGTCTAAGTTGTAACAAACATTCACAATTAGCCTCTTTTCTAGCTTAAGAAAAAAAAGAAGACCATTTTCATAACAAAATATATATTTTTATGCAAGTTATTAAGAAAGGGTAAGAATTATTAATCTTCAAAACCTAGTAGTTAGCCATCCTAATCTCCTAATAAGCTCAAAAAGAGATGTTCAAATACAAGCAAACAATGCAAACAGATCCACTGCAGAAGAAAACAAATGCGGAAAAAAGAGTCAAAGAAGAACGTGGAAGCCATGTACAACTATTTGAGATGGCGAACCTACAAAAATTAGGCGGCTGCTAACTATAACCGCTCGTTTTCCAGCGTCAGTAAGTCCAAATTTAGATGGGGCCCTGCAAATATACATGAAGAAATTAACTCTTTCATTTTTCAATATTTTATTATTTATTTTATTATCTTTTTTTCGAACGAAAGCACTTACAAGAAAGCATGAAACGAATTGTAAACTCGAATATATTAACGTTCAAGCATTGGAAATTAACCAAAAAAGTATATACGGGCTAGGGATAACGTTGTGGCACGGTTAGGACTAAACAATCCAACACCAGAACTCAATGATACCCACGTACTCTCTCATCTGAGATATTAACTATTTATATTAAGTCACTTATTTTAATATCAATTAATTTTTATTTTTCTTCTAAGACAGTGTTGTTTGATCTATGTGCACACTTAAAGGCCCACACGTTCTCTTCTATTATAAATACATACACAACCTTTTCATTTTTCTCCAAGTTGTAGTTTTCAGTCAGTCACAGTCCTTCTTCTCCAAATTAAGCTTTTCAAAATCAACATGGTTGGAACTTCACCCTGTGCTTCCTGCAAGTTGCTGAGACGCAGATGCGCCAAGGATTGCATTTTTGCTCCTTACTTTCCATCTGATGACCCCCACAAGTTTGCCATTGTTCACAAGGTCTTTGGTGCTAGCAATGTTAGCAAAATGTTGCAGGTCCTTATTTCTATATTCTCCAATTCTCTTCTATCTTCTTCTTTTTTTCCTCTGTAGATGAACGAGGAGAGATTCGAACTTAAAACCGCTTTTACCATGGGATCATTAAGTGTACCCTTTTAATTATGTTTGTGGTTTTCTTGGTCTGATGTTTTAATGGTATATATGTATGCAGGAGCTTCCAGAACATCAGAGAGCAGATGCAGTGAGCAGCTTAGTGTATGAAGCCAATGCAAGAATGAGAGACCCAGTTTATGGGTGTGTTGGGGCCATATCTTACCTGCAAAACCAGGTCTCTGAGCTACAAATGCAACTTGCTGTGGCTCAAGCAGAGATTCTCTGCATTCAGATGCAGCATGAGCCTACGGTTCCTACCCCACAGCAGATATTAGACACAGATGAGAAATCATATTTTCTCCCCAACAATTTCCCTCAGTATCTAAATTTTACCTCCTCTTCCAGCAATGTAATCCATGACTCTCTCAAGAGGGAGAGCATTTTTGGACAAGACATGGTTTCTTAATGAAATTTCTCTCATGTATTAGACTTTTAATTAACTAATTAATCATAGCCCAGTTGTTTTCTCATTTTGATCATCATGTTTGTTAACGAGAGTCAGAGGGGTGACTTAAAGAAGAAGGGTAAGATGTTGGGGTCAACTCTAGCATGTGATGAAGTGATAAATTCTGATCAGTAACTTATTAAACAAACAAATATGCTTCCATGGATATATTAACACATAGATGCAAAAGGGTCGGTGCTCATTCTAACCAATCCGGGACATAAATTCTTGCGACTTGGATTAAAATCACATTAATCTACAAGCTTTCACACTCTGTCATTGCAGCTGAAATTAACACATTTGATTTTTTTTATTCAGATCTTTTTTTTTATGTCACACTTAAATAATTACCATCTCTAATGTAATGGTCTTTGAGTTACATAATAAGCCAAAGTTGAGAATTTCATGGACCTCGATCCTGTTGCAGAAAAGACAAATCCAACATACTGCTCTTGTTTTCGAAATCCACCAATTCAAAAAGTTTATTTCTTCCTACATATAAGACACAGAATATGAGGAATTTCTACTATTTAATTCATACTTTGAGTCTCAAGTTTTTTCACATGGCCAAAGATGCCATTAAGTTTTCTAAGCCATAGGCATAGCATCACTTCAGATAAGTCCTTTTTAGAAGTGAGAAACTGCTACTAACCTTCAAAATTTTCATGAGTGTCTTATATTAGGCCTGCACCTCCAGCTGCTTTGCTTCCAATTCTGACTTAGCTGCTAATTAAACTATTAATCTCAAGCCTAATCTTCAAAATTAGAAAAATGCCAAAAACTTGGCTTGCCGCCACCTGTTGCAGATAACAACTTGTTCTTCTAGCTTGTTCACGTGGGGTGTGGTGCAAGGAAGTGGTCAGTCAGTCCATGGGAAGTATGCAGAAGTAGAAATCAATGCCTTCAATATAATATGTTTTTCTAAATCCATCTGTCGATACATTATATGTCAAATCAAAGAAATAATTCAAAAGGGTAAAGGAAAAAACAAAAGGCAACAACTGAAGATTCCTCCTCAGCTTTGTTTGATGTGGAAGCATTAATTTCCCCAAGTCAAACGAAAGAGCTTTTTCTTTCTTTCTTTTCTTCTATCCCCATCAAATCCTCCTTTTTTTTGCAGCTCTTTCTTGCTTGTATACTTATGTCCAATGGTTCCTACCAGCACCACCATAGATTAACTGCTACTAGAAACTTAATTATGGGTATATATAAATATTTGTGGATAATTTTGGGTATTAATTGGTTGCTCAGAATGTGGGTTAAGTGGCCATTTCCATGCTTTTCCAATGGTTAATTTTTGTATATTTAATTGCCTGTGCTGTATATCTTTTCTGATATGATGGAAGGTGTCTGATTCTTAGTGTTTGGCCTTTTGTTTTTGTTGATTCAAGGGTTAATCTTTTACTGGTTGTTAATAAATTGATTAGTTTTCCTCTTCAAGATGGACACACAACAAGACAAACAGTGGTAGATTAGTTGTTTCTGTTCTGTAACAACATATTAATTTAACCCAAGTAGATCAACATAAAACCAAAAGTGCTAAAGAATAATTAAATTATTTTAATCAGCCTGCATGCACCTAATGACAGTAGTTTCAAATGCATGTATCATTAGAAAGTAATGATATGTTGGACATTCATGATTATCTAATTTACACATCTTGCAAGTTTTCATCTTCCTTGTTGACATAACTGTCACATCAGTTAAGTTTTGCATGAAACACAATCAAATGCAAGAAGAGGGCGCAAGTTGTTCACATATTCATGCATGATGTAGTAGTTCCTAGATGTTGCTTGTATATAATTTGTCAAACAACTTGCACACAAGTTTCAGCAAGAAGAATAGAACTTTTGGGGGGCCAACTGGGTCTTCTAGATCATGAAACATCTGGTGGGATTTTAGAGCCAAAAGTTTTAGCATAGTCAAAATCAGGTTGAAAACAAGTAGCCAAGCAGCAGATTGATGAAAATTATATAAATATACATATCTCTTCATGGAGACAAGAATAGATAGTGGGAGCCTTTATAATTTCTCTTTTGAGGGCTCGAGGTTAATTGATTGGATTTCAAAATGTAATCTTTCTCCTTTCTTCTTTCTCTCTTGTCTAAGTCATTCCATTTGATACTCTTTAAGACACTTTACTTGGATGCCAAATATGCCAAAGTGATTGAATGATTAAATGTTAATCACCTGTTGATTTACATGATTCTGTATTAACCAAATCTTCCTAATAGCATTTGCAAACACATCAACGTGGCTGGTTAATTGGTCATTTTCCTCTGCATAATCAAAGAAATCTCAATCATTATAAAGGCATTATATTTTTTCCATAAATGCAGAACAGCAACTCTTCATTTTAAAGTCATGCATCTTTTTCGACCAAAAAAAAAAAAAGTCATGCATCTTTGTTTATGAATGCTCTGAAGTTCCTTTATAGCTACTATGCATATAAAAAAAACTTCAGAATTCAGAGTGCACAACCATTTTTACATGTTCCTGACCACCTCACCCCAACTTCTCTTTGAAAAGTTTATATATTTAATTTCAGTCAGTATTTTTATATATTATTCATGGACTGAGATTTTCATGGTGGAGAACAATCAACTGTTTGACCAAAAATGGGCACAGTTTGCTTTGACAAATTGACAAAGCAGGTAACCATATAGCTAGCTGGCTGGGTGGTTGACTTTTAAATTAGGTAAGATTTGTCAGTGGGTGAAACTAGGTCTATGAATGATGTAAGGAAGCTTAACAAAGTATGTGATCAGGGCTCGCATGTCAGCAACAGAACTGAACTGTTAATTCCTCTGTGTCCATGTGAAAATGAGTTTACTTGTGTATGCAGAATGATCTAATGATTGAGTATTAGTGCAAACCTAATTATGTTCCATCAACTTACTGTCTGGTTTTAAGGGACATTGGGAAAAAGTAAACTCGATGCTAGAAGTGCCAGAAGGGACTTCAAGGTCTGAAACATAAAAAGTTGCGTAGTTTGAGCCTGTATGGAGAACAAAAGAAAGACGCGGTAACACAAATTAATTTGCGCACAACCGCAATCGAACCCATGCACTTCACTAAGATGGACACGGACCTCATCACCACGCTATAGCTAGTGTTGTCAAATTTTCTGCTTTCTTTTATTTATTTACCCTTATACTTGTTTTCTCATTCCATATTTTCTCATAATTTTCACAATTATTTTGTGAATTGAGAGACGAAAATGGAAATCTAAGTTGAGGGACCATTGGTTCTAAAAAGCCTTTTGTTTATATTAAAATACTTAATGTCTTATTATTTTCTCACAAAAATTTCAAAGTTTTTCTTGTTCATCCATTAAAAAAAAACCTAAACTAAACTTAATTAAAAATGAAATTGGGTGTCTGTATCAAAAACTAACAATTAGTTAGAAAATTCTGTAAGTAACAAAGTTTGTCAGCGGACATTATGTGTAATCTCAATCACACAAGCTCACCGTGTGGTTTTATAAATTTCTTTTATTAAACTAGTAGATAATTGATTAAATAAACATGTCTCGAAGTTTTATTCAATTATTTCATATTTTAAAATTATTTTCATTATTTTTATTCAATTTCTATCGATATCGATATTTCTGTCAAAATTTTCGTATTTTAGGACTCTCGATATTTCTGAAACCACCGATATTTAATACCTTAGTCAAAACAGAGGCAGAAAAAATATCTCCACTATGATTTTTATTGTTTCTGATTTTATTCTAATATGATAGGGGCTTTACTTTATTCTTCAAAAATAAGATCAGCCTTTACAGTCAGCTTTCCTTGTTGGGGATTCGACAGGGCAATTGTTGCACCATACGGGCTGCAACGAAAACAACCTAACTCAGCCTTTGAAGCAGTGTAGATAAAACACCTAGCATGCTAGATTCTAAAATGTTTCCAAGGAGAGAAAATAATTAAGTTTCATTCTTGAGAAAAATTCCAATGATTAAAAGTAAGCAACAAACTTAGGAACTTATTAGATCACCTTATTTTCTCATGAAAAAGAATCAGGTTGCTTTCTTCTGAACCAACAATCTGCAACAAATACAATGTTAGAATTAGATCTCAAATTAAAACTAGTATTGCATCACACACTTGAAAACATTATGCAAAGCCCTTTTAGGGTATATAAAATACCACATCAGCATAATGTCGTTTTGTTGATTGGAG
Source organism: Prunus persica (assembly GCF_000346465.2). NCBI lineage: Eukaryota > Viridiplantae > Streptophyta > Magnoliopsida > Rosales > Rosaceae > Prunus > Prunus persica. Next base: position 26,826,965 of record NC_034010.1, read on the forward strand.
TGTATGTGATAGGGGGTTCAGGGATATAGAATACATAAAATTTTAGAGCTATATAGTAAAAGATAATAATGAACATCTTATTGAGGATACGACTGCGTACGGTACGTGATATGTTCACATTGTATTATAAGTCCAACTAAAATATTATAGCATGAGCATATTTATTTATATCTAAATCCTAAACTCTAAATGGTGAACTTTATATTCTGTATGGATTTTAATCTATATGAACTAAGTTAGCATGTCATATCCTGTTACGGGCAAAGTGGCACACAGGCTATAATTTAAAAATTATTAGTGTGTTTGGGCTGGCTAAACCAATTCTATATTATAAACATATTGGCAATGCATGGCTGTCTAAGTTGTGAAGTAAAATCTAGAAAAAACTTTACCTTCAGTAATAGTAACTTAGTAAGTAACGAATAGTCATGTATCGGTGAAAGGTAGTCATGCTTCCCATAACTGCGACCTTGACAACTTTCACTGGAGTTTCATCTTTCCACGTCAATCCCCTCTTGTATCATTATCGTTATAAGAGATATTTGCAACTATAAATATCATTCTTTTCGCGTCAACTACCCTCTTGTACCATTATCGTTATCTAACCTACAATTGGCTCTTACAGCTTCTTTTCGCGTCAACTCCACCAAAAACATAATTTGGAAGACTGTCCTTCTTCACTCGATTATCAACAATAATTATGTGTTGAAGAACCAAATAGCACTTGTCATAGTGCATCTCAAATGATTAGTTTACTAGTTGTTAATAAATTGATCTTTTAAAGGATGAACAAAAAATGATTAGTTTTCCCCCTTCAACATGGACACACAAAAGAAAAATAGTGGTAGATTACTTGTTTTTGTTATGTAACAACATATTAATTTAACCCAAGAAAATCAACATATAATTAAAGGTGCTAAGTATAATTAGATTATTTTAATTAGCCACCTAATGACAGTAGTTTCAAATGTCATTCGAAAGTGATGATATGTTGGACATTCATGATTATCTAATTTATATATCTTGCAATTTTAATTTTCCTTAATGACATAACTGTCACATCACTTAAGTTTTACATGAAATACAATCAAATGAATTAAGGATCCAATTAATCAAATGCAAGAGGGAGCAAGTAGTTCACATGTTCTTGCATGATTTAGTAGTTCCTATATGTTCTTTATATATAATTTGTCAAACAACTTGCACACAAGTTTCCGCAAGAAGAATAGAACTTTGGGGGGCCAACTTGGTCTTCTAGCACTTGAAACATCTAGTGGGAATTTAAAGCCAAAAGTTTTAGCAGAATCAAAATGAGGTTGAAAACAAATAACCAAACAGGAAATTATATATATATATATATATATATATATATTTGACAGGACAAAGGTGTCTCCCTCCTATTGCCTCTTCATGGAGACAATAATAGATAGTGGGAGCCTTTATAATTTCTCTTTTGAAGGCTCTAGGTTAATAATACTTCCAAAACAGAGGTTATTGATTGGATTTCAAAATATCAACTTTCTCCTTTCTCCTTTCTTCTTTCTTCTTTCTCCTTTCTCCTTTCTCTCATGTCTAAGTCATTCCATTTGATACTCTTTAAGACACTTTACTTGGATGCCAAATATGCCAAAGTGATTGAATGATTAAGTGTTAATCACATGTTGATTTAAAGGATTCTATATTAATCTATATTCCAGCTGCATTCGGAACCATAGATAATTCTCTCCTAGTAGCATTTGCAAACACATCACTGTGGCTGGTTAATTGGTCATTTCTTCTTTTGTGTGATATAGGTGTTGCTTTGGCAACTTATCCATAGAAGCAGAACAGCAACTGTTCATTTACATAAACTATTAAACACCTGTTAATTATTAAGGGGTGTGCAAAGTCATGCATCTTTGTTTATGGATGCTATGAAGTTCCTATGTGTATATATATATATATATATATATATATAACAAACTTCAGACTTCATATTGCACAACCATTGTTTCATGTTCCTGACCACCCTACCCCAACTTCTTATATATTTTATTGCAGTCAGTAATTTAATATATTATTGATAGAGGCTGAGATTTTCATAGTGGAGAACAATAAACTATTTGACCAAAAATTGGCTCAGTTTGCTTTGACAAAAGGTTTGGACAGAAGTGCTTGATATACACTTCACCATGGACAAATTGACAAAGCAGGTAACCATATAGCTAGCTGGGTGGTTTTGAGTAAGATATGTAAGTGGGTGGAGCCAGGGTTTAGGATTGATGTTAGGAAGCTTAACAGGGGTAAACAAAGTATGTGATTAAGGCTCACGTGTCAGCAACAGAACTGAACTGCCAATTCCTCTGTGTCCATGTGAAAATCAGTTTACTTGTGTTTGCAGAATGATCTAATGACTGAGTATCAGTGCAAACGTAATTATGGTCCATCAACTTACTGTCTGGTTTTAAGGGACATAGGGAAAAAGTAAAGCATATCGTATCAGTGAGGAAACTGTTTGCTAGATGCAATCATGCAACATAGAAGCACTTTATTAACTACCATATTTTATTTAAGCAAATCGGCAGTGGTGATCAAATGTTGAGGAACACCACTTTTCTTTATGGGAAAATAAATAATTCTTACATTTTCATCATCTTATTATCAAAGTACAACATTATTCACCCTCACAGTCACTACACTTGCAACTTGTTTACCAAGCTTCAGTATCCAATAGAAAAACAGGCGATTCGGTTAGCTTCTGGCTACTCCCGCCGACACCACTCACTTGAATAATAAACTTGATGTTAGAAGTACCAGAAGGGACTTCAAGGTCAGAAACATAAAAAGCTTCCACTCGAGCCACTCCAAGATACTCGCGCACCCCTAGTGTTGCTCCTGGATGGCCACGGGCATCTTCTGCTAGTTTTTCAACATAAATATTATAATTTCGGAATGCATAATCATTCCCATCTTTCAATTTCCACGTGATCTTAAGACTAAGGTTCTTGGAACCCTTAGATCCTGTAGTCCATTTGATATATTGACCTTCGACAAGCCACAAGTCAGAAGGTGGAAAACCAGAATTGTGTCCAAAAGTTTCAATTGAAATATGACCAAGCACTGCATAGTAGTCTGTTGGATTCTGAGAACAAGAATTATCTTGGCCTTCTGATAAGGAATTTTGTCTCCTTTCATCAAATTCAGGCTCTGACTGATAGCACAGAGCATTTATTTCTGTTAATCTGTATCCACTCATGCTGATGTTACTCTCCTGTATGACCCATCCAGGGGAAGTTCCTGGCTTTTGAAGTTGACGTGTCATAATCACTTTATTAAATTTGCTTGAGAGTTGGTTCAGGTTCTGGGAAACAAGAAGTACTGACTTTATTTCCTTCAGAGCAGAAGAGAAATTAAGACACAGGCCTAGTTGAGAATTATTCTCTGACTTCACCTGCATAAATTGGAATATTCACAGCTTAACTAGATGTAAGTGAAAAACTGCAAACTGGAATTCCTATCAGATTGGATACGCTTGTCTGCTTGTGCACTATATGTCAAAACAATCAGATTCTAGGCAGCATACAAAAGTTGAGTCTTACTAAGATTTGGACAGCTTTAGTAACTCTAATGCACAGAACGGATAACTTACAGAATATGTAAAGTGGAGAGGTAAATCCCCCAAAAGAAGATCTCCTTGAAAGAGCCTTGCAGTAAAAATAGCATTGTCTTCAAGTTTTCCTTTAAATGTGATGTTTCCTCCTCCACTATAAGATGCTTCCCTGAAACTATACTTTGCCAGCATATGCTTGAATGAGGAAGAATACTCACGTCTTATATTAACATTCACATACAATTTACTCATGACAGAAGTTTGATGACTCTGAATTAGGAGTAACAGTGGTTTTTTTTTTTTTTTGGGACAGAGAGTAACAGTGGCTAGTCCATCAAATCTATCCAAAAATGTTCTCAAGTTTTTGCAATGCTTAGGCGCCAAAACTTTGAGAGTCGATATAAAAATGAGAAGTGCTCACGCACCAGGTGTTAAATTATCAGTTTTGATAGGAAGAAGAACTAAAACTTACTCAATATGGACCTGAATGCCATCTGGAGTTGAATTGTCAGTATACTCAAGGAAAGGCTGCGAGATTCAAAACCCAATGTCAATTGCAGTAATCAGCATACTCAATAATATTTTAATGAAAATAATAGAAGAAAGAGAAAGGAATCTAACAGAAACCTAATGATACATGATTATACTGATACGTACCATGGCAAAATAAAGAATCCACAAGACTATTTGGTACATACCTGAAAACCTTGGGAAGAAATGTTGCACCACGGAGCATCTGATACTTGCTCTCCATCAACAGAAAAATGATATCCATGGCCCTGAACAACAATACAGAAAAATGGCGTTCAGATAACATATACAGGATGTATGAAGTTTATGAACGAGGGTCATGCGTCTAATATCCACCAATGACCCACTACAGTGTCAAGTTGTCAACATAGTCACAACCTGATCAAAATTTGAATAGAATGGTAGAACTTTAGGATAATTTTGTGCTATTCCCCATGATTTTTCCACAAGGGCCCACCAACTGCAAAAATATATGACAATATGTCATAAAACAATTGAAATTACTGTAAAGAAGCTATGGTAAATGTAAAATTCATACTGTTAAGAGTTCAACCAGTCCTAATGGGAACTAACTGGGGCTGATTATATAAAATTCTTTTCCAACTAACCAGGGTTGGCAATTACTAAATGTTGGCATTCAAGAAGATCAAATAGCTTTAGTAGTACACATATAAAAAACTATAATCATTATTTCAAGGACACTTGATTAAGTTAGGAATATTAGTGCATCATTATGCCCGCTTCTGTCAGGAAATAATGCATCACTATACCAGCTTTTTGTCAAAAGGTGTGGAAATAACATGTGAGCCTTTGTCCATAAATAATGCCTATAAACTATTCACTGGTACTGGAAATTCCGGAGCTTAATGATGCCACCAGAAATGGATCCAAAAATAATAATTAAATAAACTTTTAAGGAATAGTTTGTATACGAATCAATGGAACTACAAGTTTGTGAAACTTTGCAACAAGGGGCAAGTCAATTACTGATTCTGAGCAATCTGAAAATTTGGTGGTTGATTAGTTTCATAGATCCATCCAGGAGCAAATATGGCAGTTGAAACACCATCCCTTTTCAGCACATCAAGTGCAACACTTGTCTGATATGCAGAGTTATTACAAGTCAAAATATAACAATCCTCCATTCAACTTATTTAGTATAAAATAAGTGAAAGACAAAAACAAGACTACCAGATAACATGAAAGACAAAAGCACTTCTCTGAAATGCAGAGTTATACGAAGTCACATACATTCCATTGTCCACCACCGAAACTGCCCCTTCCAAATACATCTATTCCCATGTAGACATCATACTTTCTGTCTCCAGCAACATCAGCTGAAAGCATAGGGTAGTTTTTCTGCAGAGAAAAGGTTTTAACTATGTGAAATAGTAATGAAAAAGCAAAAACCAACTTCCATAAGGAGAAGTGAAAACCATACCTTCCATGTATAGTTCACAAAGATTCCATCACATATATCAAAGAAAGGTTTATTCTTTTCATTTAGTTGATCTTGCCAGTTAAGTTTACCATCAGTTGTAACACTATCATACCTGCATAATTAACAATAACCAGTCAAACATAAACTTAAAATGGTACACTATAACAAAAGGGGGCAAATAAGAAGTGACTGGAAATATAGTTTCCCCAAAAACTTGCCATATCACTAAAGAGCCAGGGACCGAGGAATGCATTGTCTGCGTCAAATGGCTGACAAATACTTTCAAATTAGGGATTTGGCTCGACTTCAACTCAACCTCCATATTGATCTGCAAGTAGCAGTTATTGTGACAACTAAAAAACAAGAGTGCAACAGACCGGATTGCCACCAACCATAAAAATGAAAGAAACCAGGAATTCAACAATGCACTATAAGCCAAATGATAATTGGCTGGTTAACAAAACATGTAGTTATGGTGAACTACATACCAGCCATCCATCGAAGCCCAAAGCAACAGCAAGCTCCGTCAAGCACTTAGCATACTTTTGAGCAGACTCTTCTGTAGAGAGCAATTTATTGCAAATAAGCGTGCCTTCATCCCATTCCGTGATGAAAGTTCCCAATACCTTAGATTCCATAATGAAGAAAGTTACAAATAGCAATTCCTTTCAACCCATCTATTTGGGATTATACACGGCTCAAAAGCAAAACATACCATAACCCACAAGCAAAAACATAAACAAATCGAAATGACTTGTAATCAACATTTCTGAGTCCCAGGAAACAAGAAAAGACGACAATTTCTGTACATACCAACTCAAAGGCTCACCCCTATGTCTTAAACTAACAAAAAGTCATGCCATTTGTACCAGGCTCTTCAGAATTCCAAGCACAAACAATTATTCACTCCATCACTGAAAACCCAAAAGCCAAAACATATTTACTGAAAATCCCAATAGCCCAAAACTTCATGTACCTTAACACCGTGCCTGTGAGCCGTATTGGTCCAACATGGAGGTGGAAGAGTAACAAGACTATGCGAAAAGTAGATGAAAACATCCATCAAATACCAATGCCATATCGCATACGCATTCGAGTTAGTCCCTCCTTGGACCCACCTGTCATCTCCATAACCACCATCCATGTCATGGCACACAATCACTCTCGGCCTATTGGGCAGCAGCAAAGAAGACGACGCAGATTGGAGAGCAACCGAGGCTTTGTTGAAAGGGTAGTGAAAGGACTCGAAGTAGGACCCGGACTCGAGCTCTTCGAGCGTCTTGATTGGGTACGAAATTGGCACGGCGGGCTGGGTCGGGTCGAACGGTGGAGGGCTCGGAGCAGAGAATTGGTTCTCTAGATCGGAGGTTGGTTTGGACATTCTGAAGAAGAGTACGAAAGTCTGGGCTTTTCGGTGAATTAGTCTGAGGAGGTTAAGGAGAGAGACGAGGGTTTTACGGATGATATAGGAGCGAAGACGAGGAAGAAGCATCGCCAAAGAGAGAGACTTTCAGATGCTCGAGCTGGTTGTGTATTATTGGTGGGAAACATTCTAAAACAACGAAAGACTTCAACGAGAGGAGACGAGACTGTGTATATGGTCAGGAATTTAAGAATTGACATTACTACCATATTAATAGTTCGTTTCTTGTTTCTTTTTCTTTTTGGATAGGAATCGGATTCATAAGTTTCAGGCCAGAAAAGTCGGTGACTTTGGAACATAGCACGAAGATGAGGTGCTTGGAATTTTATGGGTGCTTTGATTGGGTATTCTGGAAGCTTATCATACAATTTGTTTGTGCAAGATTTGATAGTTCGCACATGCACACTCCACAATAGGCCAAAAGAAAAAGAATTTCCACACTTTTTTCCCTGGAGGAAATTGACCACATATGTTAGGCTTGTTCTGCGACTGAGTGGAATTGTTGCTCAATTTGGGATGTAATTTCCTTGCGGCTGAAGGTTTGGCAGCATCCAAATCCACAAGACGATACCAATATGTACGTTCTTTTCATACAATGTTATTTTTTGTTCGACATTGAAGGCAACACAAGAATGTATGCTACTGTTTTCATTCATGGAAAATTATGAACTGTTCTGATACAATTCTCTGTTTCTGCAGTCTCCGGCGATATCAACTTAACAAGACTGAAGATTTCACAAGAAGAGCAAGTTAAACTAATAAATAAGAAAGCGAACAAACACAAACCGGTGATAAAAATTTATACTAATCAACAGATCCTGTATTCAAAACTAGCAGGAGCAAAAGCTCTTTCTGACCCTCACCTGCAAAGTTGTCTTCCAACAATTTGTGTTGCATCTGTAGGTTTTATCTTTCAACAAACTTTAAGATGCCTTGGTCAGTTTGTTTTCGTCCAAATACGGGCGTCCCAATCCATAGCTGAAATGTTTTCTATGACCTGTGAAATTCATAAAGGGCTATAGACTTCTATAATGTCTGGATTCCAGAATCACATTCTGTCTATTTATTCCTTCAAAGTAAGTCTTCCGTTCCTGTTAACTTCGCAAATTGACTTTCGTCAATATCCCCCCTTTTGAGCTTCTTTAGCAAGCGGTATTCTCTTGCCAACTCATCTTCATCTTCAACTGTCTGGGCAGCACGTCTTTGCTTAGCTGTTTTCTTCCTCATCTGAGTAGCTGTATCATTTGCGCTTTTGTTGGGTTTTTGAGGTTTAACTTCTTGCTTTTTTGCTTCTTTCTTTGCTTGCAGATTCTTCTTTCTTTGCTTCTCACGAGATTTATCCCTACATATAAATTCTTTCCTTTAGCAATGGCTTATCACGAGAGCTGAGAAAACCTAATCAATATCACAGATTGAAGAAAGCAAGCATGAAGGTTAAGCCTATACTACTGCATGCCAAAATTAACGCTCATGATTCTAAGATGAACAAAGTATTGTGCTTTTCAATATCTCAAAGTTAGTGAGAGTGAAAATTCTATTCAGATTGTGACAGAAAAGATTGATAGAGTTCTTACTTAAACTTGATCTCCTCCAAGTTGATGTCTTTAACAGGGATGAAACCCTCTGTGGAAAGAGAGTGGTGCTTGACCTCAGGCATTGCAGGGAGCTGCAGTAGTCCGAATCCCATGCCCAGTTTCCCAATTTCAAGTTCTTTCCACCTGCATTAATTAAATACTTAAATTAGAGAAAGAAAGGGCCTTTTTTTCTTCTTTTTATTTTTTTCCCCGGGCTAAGTTGAACACAAGGCACTGTTAAGACACCTGAAAATGTATGAGCAATGGTGTTCTTTATATGCACGGATGTAAGAAACAAATGCCCTGAGTCCCTTTTCCATGACATCACGGTCCTTTTTTGCGGCAGATCGTATCTGAAACAAGGTTTCAACACAACGTCAATTCAATTACTAAAAACTTTTATCAAAATGTTTAGAAGTAAAAATATCACTACATTATATTTGACCAAAAACTTCAAAAACAGACAAGACCACCATAAGCTTTATTTGCAAGACAACATGATAGATAATATATGATAGAATAAACTAATTTGATGAATAGCATCGAAATACGAGTGTTGAAATCAATCTGTGTTATAAGATCTTATATATTAAAGCTGGCATCTTTGGCACAAGTTATCGATCAGATATTCACTCAGTAAAAAGAAGCCTAGTCACATTATTATAACAGGTCTAACGAGGAAAAAGTTGAGCACATACGTTTTTTCAATGTAAAATTAGATAAAGGATACAATAAAATGATGCTTACCTGAGGAATAACATTAGAAACATCATCAGAACATTTCCTTTCTTGAAGAGGCACTCTTCTTATCCGCAGGAATTCTACATAAGCTTCCTCCTACAATAGTGTGACTACAATCAGAACCTTCAACATCATAAATGAAAATCAACATAGAAAAAAAGAGTCATAACAGAGCTGTAAAATAGTTTTGTTAACAAGGAATCAATTATCACATAGTTATGAGTGCTATAACTAAACCTTTGGCAACAGAAAAACGATTGCACTTCCTTGTCTACCCATACGAGCTGTTCGGCCAACTCTATGTACGAAAACATTTGGATCTTGAGGGGTATCATACTGCAAAAAAAAAAAAAGGTGAATTATACTTTCTAGCTCTCATAACCAGAAATGACCATCTAGGTGCTACTGTAATAAGCTACCTGCACTATACAGTCAACACCTGGAATATCGAGTCCACGAGCTGCAACATCAGTACATAGAAGGATGCCACTTGATAGAGATGTAAATGAGGCTAAAGCTTTATCCCTTGCAGCCTAGAAAACATAAAAATTTGAAAGCACAAGGACTGATGAGTTAAATAAATGCTAATCCAGAGACTGACCAAGTAAGCTGGTCCGTAATGTTTTACCTGCTTCATCTTCCCATGAAGAGCAATCAAAGGGAAACCCTTTAAAGAACCAAGCAATGGAAGAACAAGTCCCCAGTAGTCAACGCAAGCACAAGTCATGAAGTATCTAAAAAAGAATAAAGAAAATCACTATACAAAGCTAACCAACATTTAACCAGGAAATCTGATTTGATCACATTCGCTACAACATACTAATCTCATGTTACTTACACTATGGTCTTGTTAGACTTATTCTTAACAAGGAGATCCACAAGTTGTGACGGTTTCTTGTCTGCCTCGCACTCCAGATACTGTATGTAGAGTGCACCGTCAGAGTAGGAAATAATGAAACAATAAGAGACATTAGCAACACATTAGTATAGTCAATGCTATGTTATAGAGCATGCCTCAATGGCAAGGCCAGAAGGTGTTTTTGAAGAGGCTAACTGTTGCGACAATGCCGAATTATTCGATTTTGTTTCTGCTCGTACTTCGACTCTCACAGGATTCCTTAGTCCTGCTCTGGCCAGCTCTTCAACTGCTTCAGTTTGGGTAGCTGAAAAGAGACCAGTTCTACGAAGCTTTGGCAAGCGAGACATAATATCATTTATCTGCTTCTGGAAACCCATATCCAAGAGCCTATCAGCCTCATCTAAAATCAAAATCTGCAACAAATTATAGATGACATGAGCCTTTATCAGCTTACCAGCCTCATCTATCATGAAGTATAATTTCAATCAAATCCCATGAAACATAATTCCATTTACAAATACATACCTCAAGGTCTCGCAAATCCAAGCCATCCATGCGTTCCATAATGTCGTATAGTCTCCCCGGAGTGCCAATCAACAAATTGGCTCCTTCCTCCTCTATTTGCTTCGTGTCTGCTTTCACTTGCCCTCCACCAACCAAAAGCACACAATTGAAATTCGGCAGCGTCGAAATGAAGGGTTTTGCCACGTTGTATATTTGCGAAGACAGCTCCCTAGTCGGAGATATAATCATTCCCATCACCTGCACAAAAACAAAATTCGATTTTTCCTTCTACTTACCAAAATACAAAAGAAGAAGTAATGGTGTGGAGCAGACCTGCTGAGGTTTTGGAACGGTTGAAGCTCGTCGGAGTATCTCCACCAGTGGAACCACGAAGGCTAGGGTTTTGCCCGAGCCGGTAGCGGCGTCCACCGCCACGTCCTTGAACCTGCATAGTAAGGGGATTGTGGCGGCTTGAACCGGCGTGCAGAACTCGAACCCGCCTTGGGCTAGGGCTTCGAGGACCGGCTCGGAGAGTGGCGGCTTCAGGTCGGAGAAGCGCGTGTCGCTTAGCGCGCTGTTGGGGTTGAAAGAGTCGGCGTCCATGGCTTTTCTGTTTTCTTCGCGGTTCGCACCGTTAAGCTTTCTGCTTTCGCAACTTAAAGGTTTCTCCTTTTTAAACGGCCTGTCGTTCATTAGACACATGCCGTTTGTTTTAGAAAAAGAAAACGCCATGTCGTCGAATGTTGGTTGTTAGCATAAGTGAGTACAGTGATGGGCCATCAAGTGTCATGCTTTTGGTTCTTCTCCTTCATCAAGCATGAGATTTTAAGAGAATTGGTGTGAGCTTGGTGGTGAATATGGTGGTCGGAGGCGGTTTTATGAAATGGGTTTTAGTTATTTTAGCGATTCTGGAACGAGTTAACTCGGTCTCTGCTAACTGTCATTTCAGTGTCGTTGATGATAACAAGCTCTACGACTACAGCTTGGGCTCTCCCATCCCCTTATTCCCTCATGGCGTCCAAAGCGAAGATGGGTACTCTCTCTCTCTCTCTCTGAGTCCTCATCTCTCTGCTGCTTGATTTGGGTATTTCTTATTTTACATGAATGGTGAATGTTACCTTGTAATTTCAACAGTCTTACTTAAACATGGGTTATTTCTCACCTTCAATAAATTTGCCTCATGCTTGTAATCAGTGCCCATTGAGTTTAACAAGCTTTGCTGCAATGGGTGGAACATGTACCTCATCTGCATGTCCTGCAACTGTTTGATTCGTTTGATTTCTCTGTGCTGTTTCCATGTTGGAGACGGGCTTCCTTCAAATTTTTCATAGTAGTGTGCTTTTATCCTATTAAGCATTTATCAAAATTTTTAGTTGATTAGTGTTTTCTTTAGGCAGCTTAATGCGGATGTCTTTTTAAGAAATTCGGTTGAGCCATTTTGATTTCTCTAGTTTACTATTGGGAAGAATCTTCAAAAGAGCAATAGTTGTATGGAACATTATGCTTTAATGGGTGGCAAAGATTTGTCAGACTCGATACACATTGAAAGCACTCTGCTTTATGGTGACATTTGTGATGTATGTTTGTTAATTATTGATGTGGCCAGCTTCTAATCAAAGTAAAAAATCGTTGTTCCTTGCTCTTGAATTTCACTACTACAGATTCTACAAGGTGGCAGCAAATGAGACTGTGCTCTGGTTTCAGGTTGGCTCCATCAGGTCACACTTTTGTTTTTCAACTGATCTTTTGTATGACTATGATCGTGTTACCACAATGCAGTTATTTATGTTTGGGCATTTACTGCTTAATTGCAAGCAGTAAATTAGATAGTGTGTTTTCTATTTTTGGCACATGGACCGTTCTGCTTTTCCATAACAAATTTAAAATGAGAAAGATTCTTTAGTGTGAAGTTGACTTCTATGATTAGGTCATTGATCTTAAGCTGAAGATATATTTTATGATTCCATTATGAATTTATGTTATATTTATTTGAGCCTAGGCCTTAGTATTGCAGCTAGATTCATTATTGAGTTTCTTTTCTTTGACTGTCTGGAGCAGCTTTGCGATGGAATGATTTTCAATCACGACCCACCTAGATGCGTCGATTGCTGGGTAAATTTCTTGGCTTCCATGCTGTTCTTGGGTTTATGTTGGTAGAGACGGCAATGATATTGTTGCCATCTGAAATGACTTGCACTTATTTACTTGATGTACTTAGTTCCTCCCTGTATTGTGACATGTAATGAAGCCCCGCTGGATAGTTTGCTCTCTCTCGCTTTCTGCCTTCAAAGAGAAAAGAGAAAATTATAGAGATGTGACATGGAATTTGACAACTTAAGGTTGCACTTAGATACTGCTAGCTAAAACAACTTGAGGAAGAGTTATTTCTAAAATTTAAAATCTAAAACTAGGATAGAAATACTACGGGATTGGAAAGATTATTTTTACAGCATTCAAAGGTTGGGACGCTTTTTGTCCAGTTTTCACATATAGAAAGGAAAAGATAGTAAAACTTACTGTCCAACACAAGTTTCTATGAAATATCTTATTTATTTGATTATCATATTGAGCATTGCAGGATTGTGGGGGGCCATCACGCTGTGGCATGGGTTGTAGTGCGCTTGTGGCAAATAACATAGGAGGTACATATGCTTTCTGTTTCATATGATTAATGTTGTTTCACTTCATGTACTTTACTGTATCTGTTGCTTGTTGATAAAGCCAGAAATAGGAGTTCATTTTTTATTGCATTGGTACGAGAGTGGTAGTCAGTGACTCAATCATCTTTGAACCTGTTGATGAAGGAATGATACCCTTACTATCTATCCAACTGTGCTGCTCTCTTTTTTAATTTCAAACAAAGCTGGACCTCGAGATGGGCCTTGCTTGTCTAATTTGGACAAAAAGTTGTTGCGTTTTAAAAGACTAATTATTCTTCTAAAATTAACCACGTGGTGACTACAGGTTATGATGTGTGCACTACCATTGGGCGTGCCTCGAGCATTGACATTAACATAATTGGTGAGTTTTCTGTTTTATTTCTCTCGCGTCTCCCCCAGATTTAAAAATTGAATGATACTTTTAGGTTTTCAATACTTTAGGCGATTATGGAATTACGCGAATATGTCTGGACATGCTTGCTTTCTGTCCTTCATGATTGATTCTGTTCGGGAATAAAATTTTGGAAGACTTATGACTTCCTTGTTATATGGCAGACAAGAAGAATCCTAACAGTGGTGTCATTGTTAAGATGTCAAATAGTGGCCTAAAGCTCAACTGTTCGCTCTCTGTGTCTGTAATTTGTGATCCAAATAGAGTTCAGGCAAGAATTTGTACAGAATAGTTTGTGTAATTTGAAAAGATCCTGGCGTTCTGACATGCCTGGTTAATGGCCTAGTTTCTCATCTTTCTATTTTACAGGGGCCACATTCACTGGAGAAAACTGGGAAATGTGACTACGTGAGTGCTTTTTGTTTCAGAAAAGCTTTTATTCCTCCATGCTTATTTCTTAATGATATATAAGATAGTATTTTACTTTGGTAAAGTTTTCCATGGGAGTTGGGATATTCTATCGCAGACCTTTAGCCTCCATCTTCAGCTTTTGTGCACTAAGCTTATTACCTGATTTGATAAGTAACTTTAGCTTGGATGCTGCCCTTCATTGCTTGCCAAGCCAACCAAATTTATTGAACTGAACCAATCTGATTAAAATGGTAGAATCTTTGTTGGAACTGAAGATGTGTTCAACCTGTTTCATTTTCCCGCTTAACACTTGTGTGCTTCTTAGTTGACTGAAAATGTGCTCAACCCATTTTTCTGGCTGGTGGCGCTTTATGTTGTAGGCTTTCTTTTTGTATATATGGTCAAGGTGGAGGAAAGGGTGGCGGTATTAGGAAAACTGATAAACTAGCTAGTCTTTTATGCTGTGAATATTTATATCATAGATTTTAAAATATGGTGGTCAAAAAGATTTTGAAATGTGTAGAACTGGTTCTCTTTTGTCTGTTCATTTAGCAAGATGGAAAAGGGGTTTGATAGTGAGTGTGCAGGATTCATAAAGTTTGAGGTTCATAATCTTCTCTATCTGACAGGCTACAGTGTTAACGCATCCTTCTGGTTGTGCCAAGGTCGTACATGTTCATGGACACTGGTGGGGCTGGTTTGGCACCTTAGGAACCATGTAAGAGTCAATTTTTTGCCTGAAAGTGGTTACCTTACAAATAGCATTGTCTATGCCTAACTTTTGAAGTTTTATCGAGTCATCTTAATTGATTGATAATTTATCTGACTTTCAGAGTCTTATGCCTTTTTGGAGCATATCTGCTGGCTGGGGCAGTTTATCAATATTTCAGTCTTGGAGTTCGTGGAATACACGTATGTTCCTCAATTTGTTCAGCTTCTTGCCTGCAAACTATTTAGTTATGCTTGATTTTTGTCCATGTATATGTCCTGAAATTGCTGTATGCATTTATTTTCTGTGCATTATTTTGAGATGGAATTCAAGTTCTCTTAGAAATTTATCCATAGGAGAAAGAGCTAGGATATGTCAATGAGTCAGGTGAAATGGTGGTCATGAGTTAGGCAAAGGAAACATGGTGATGTATCAAACAGTGGATGGGCCATGGCAATTGAAGGGGAGAGAGAACCAAACCACATGATCCTTAGGGCAAGTGAATTCAAACTTGTAGCAGTCATGAAATAGGGAACAAAGTCTCATCTTACTTTTTGTGGCAGCATCCCATTTAAAAAATCATGGTCTCATATCATCTATTCAGTCTGATACCAAAACTAGATCACATTGCAATAGGGAAAAATAATGATGATCATTATTATGGAATCGGGGCAAGGATCTAATTCCTTTGGTATTTAAGTCCTAGTAATTAAACTCTGATGCGTTGCTCCTCCGCTTTTCAGGTTATTCCAAACTTGGACTTTTGGACCAGCTTACCTCAGAGAACACAGGTATTCTATTGCTGTGGCATAGATATTTAGCAACTTTTCAATTAAAGTGCCTTTTACTTTATCTTAAGCGCTCAATATATTGTTAATAACATACAATCTCTTCTCATTCCAGAGTCTGTTTGCATCTTTATTGCGCAAATTTAGGGGATCTTCTTCTCAAGGTCATCGAAGCTCGTATTCTCCTGTCAACTTCTGAGCATACAGAATACAGATGTTTGTTTTAGATTAAGCTGGTGAATTCATTTTGTATCATCTCTACTCTGCCATCAACATTTAGAAAACAAGAGAAATGGGTCAGTGTGCAGACAACAGCCTTGTCAAAGCTAGCACTTAAGCTCAATATGCGCCATACACCATAATAGAAAGGGTGTTTTTTCCATCTCACCTATGCTTTCCATCTCTCTTTTTGTTCTTTCTCCATAAGTCATATTTTATTTGTAATCTAAAAACATCCTTACCAAGTACTTATTTGTTATTTCCCCTCTTACGTTGTGTCAGCTGCTGTTCAGGCAATTTTGGATGTATTGTTTGCATATGGATCTTAATCTTTCTATAGATAAAATTGATAAATGAGAACATTGGATTTTGAGTATCATGCTTTAACTTGGCTGCTGAAATGTATCATAATGCGTAACTAGAAGTTTTTGTGTGAAGTGAGCAGTTTTATTTTTTTCCCTTTTAAATCTTATTTGTTGAATTTAAGAGTCTGAAGATGTTTGAAAACATGCAGATACTGGACACATCTATTCTTATGGTAGAACTATATTACAGATTGATGCTTACTACATAAAAACAAAAAAACAAAACTTTTGGATTGTTTACTGGTATACTGGAAGTATTATCCGGTTACCTTGATATACATCACAGCTGAGCAGTTAGGGCAGTGATATGGTGGGAGAAGGCCTTGCAGATAGATGCTTGAGGGATATCTCATGGATTTGGTGGAATAGATGCTGGTTCGGTTGATACCGACTTAACCTATTAAAATTATCCAAATATGCTACATGCAGGGAAGACTTCCTGTTAGTATTGTGTGATTTTCCTGATCATATAATTTTCTTGCCTTTACTTTTCCAACGACAGAAATAGTATTGGATTGAAACCACACAAGGATTACCTGATGTGCTTGTATTTTCTACTGATCTGGATGTGGCTGGCTAACCACATTGTGGAGGCTCTTTGAAAAGCACCAGCAAACGCAGCAACTGCTAGTTGTGCCCAAGAAGATGCCGGACAGGTATAAGAGCAAAGGTGAAGACTCTTTTTCCCAAACTCTTAGAAGCATGAAGTACAAGTGGCCTCGCGTTGTCTGCCTCGTTATCCTTTTGCCACTTTTTAATGCGCTCTCTGTCTCTTCAGCCTCAGGTAAGAAGTTACATTGCCAACTTTTGTAATGAAATCAATGCATTGTTTGAGGGAGGATGGCATTTTGTTTTCTTGTGTGTTGTGAACTCTTTTCTTCTTTTATTCTTTTGGTGGGGAAGGGAGGGAGGGTTGGGGGGTCAATGGTGAAGAGCATCATGATATAATGCGGCATAAAGATGATCAAACTTTCTGCTTTTGCATCAATGCATGCAATTACATTGTGAAATTATGTTTACTGAAATTATATTGGTGATGACCCAAACTTTAGAAGGAATGTTTTTAGCTCTGAATTTACCAGTTTACGGATTAAAATTTGAGGTTCGGGCCTTATACTGCCCACTACTATATACAAAACTCAAATGATCTATAGAACATTACAATAGAATCCCATAGATTTAAAGAAATCTATTCATATTTTTCTTTCGCTCTCCTCCCAACTACTGAGTTCCATGTGCAAAGTTGCGATGCACATGAAACACCTGCACAGGATTGCATGAATATAAATAATATATATATATATATATATAGTATGTTTCTTTTTCGGCAGAGAACAGAATTTGAACTCATGGACGAGTACTGGAATCCGTCCGAGTCCATAAAATATAGGGTGATTTCTTTCCGTAACATACATGCTAGATATTTACCAAAATACAGGGTGATTTTTTTCTGTAACATAACATGCTAGATATTTAGCAGAATATAGGGTGATTTCTTTCTGTAATATAACAGGCTAGATCTTTAGCAGAAGTCAGTACAATATATGTGTGTAGAGAAGGGAGGAGGAAGACAAAATGAGAAAGAACATAACTTCGTGCATATAATATGATTGAAACTTAGACCAAAAAAAAAAATTGATTGAAACATCCAAGAGAAACCAAATAAAACTCATAGGCATAGTAAGATTACAAGTTATTAATGAAGACAATAATTGATTAGTTTATTAAGTTTAGTTGTTGGGTCACCATTATTTGTTGTGGTTGTCAGCTAATCACAGCTGCGTAAGAAAGCAGGTAAATGCCAACCACTTTGAAGCTGAAATGTGACCCAATTTCGAATCACCCTCTACCCAAAAAACCCAAAGCCCCCTTCATTAAAAAAATCTCTCTATCTTTTTATCATCGTGACGAGAAAGTGCAGGAGAATGATTTGTGATGTTTGACAGACAGACACACTTACCTTAGAAGCCAAGCCACATTACAACCAGTTCACATCATCATGCATCAGTATCAACCCACTACACTTCCTCGTTCTATGAATTTAGATTTAGATTTCTGTTTGGACCAAACATGGTAGTGGATTTTATTATTTCCAAACATATAAAAACCTGAGATGCAATTTACGATTCAGTTGCCAACATTTTGGATATGGTTTTTAGTTTTAAATACAAGGGAATTAAATAAGATATAATGGAAGTTTCCCATGTTTGATTTTTTTTATAAAAAAAAAAATACAAGTGATGTTGTATTTTAATTTAATTTAAATTACGAGGAGGGGGATTCGAATTCGGTACAAAGTGGTGAGTACATTCTCTCTAGCCAACTTGGCCAAGCTCATGTCTGCGATGTTTGAATTTTTACGTTCCTATTAACAAATAAAATCCATTAAATGTGAATCATTATTAATTTCAACAAATTGGAAAACAATCATATAAAAAATTTGAAAGTGTCAAATAAAGAAGGGTAAATTTTCAGATATATGCTCAGATTTTATTCTGCTCTAATGTGGAGGTGTTTATAAAAAAGTACAAAGATGTATTAATCCTAAATAACATAGGAAATATATCTAAATTACTATACGAAAAATAGGCAAGTAACAAAAATCGTAATATGGTAAGGAACTAAAATCCTAACTAAATAAGGACTCGTAAACCGAAAGTATCAAATATACTCCAAAATTGTGAGTGCATATAAGAGTAAATTTCACACTACCCAAATTATAAACTTGATAGTTAATTAAGAGCTGAACTATCCAATTTAAAATCAATTACTTTCTCAACAACTAATTGTTCATACAGATTTTCTTCTAACTAAACAGACCAACTCTGTCGCAGAAGTCTTTGCCTTGGAGAGAAACTTACTATGGCCGGTGGGCACCAACGATAGTGCATTTTAATATTCAACTTTATTTTTAAGACTGCCCGGCTTTCATTTCATATAATAATAATCCCTCCCTTCTACACAAAGACGATGAATCTCTCTCTATGTTCCTCTTCCTCCTCACTCTCATAAATCTCAAACAAATTAATTCGCATTCGATTCATTTTTGCACAGATACGTTATAATTTACATGAGAATAATGAAGCCACCGCCATTCTCTTCCCCTTCCTCCTCTGTTTTTCGCAAGGCCCGCCTCTCCCCCTACCTCTTCACCTTGCTCGCTTTCATCCTCTTCGTCGCCGTCCTCTACGGTGAGGACCTCATGTGCATCTTCGGCCAGCAGCTGCAACTCAGCCCCAACTCGGACCCACTCGTCATCAGAACCGGTGAGTCAACTCAACCCATCACCGAGTAATTTCCCATTAAAAAAATGGAATTTGCAATTGAAACTGTGGTTTTACTGAATTGGGTTTTTTGTTTTGGGGCTAGGGAAGAAGAGGGAGAAGCTGCCGTTCGCCATAGGTAAGAGCGAGGAAGGCTGCGACATATTCAGTGGGAGGTGGGTTTGGGACGAGTCGAATCGGCCGCTTTACGAGGAATCGGAGTGTCCGTACATTCAGCCTCAGTTGACTTGCCAAGAACACGGACGACCTGACAAGGATTATCAGAAATGGCGATGGCAGCCGCACGGCTGTGATCTTCCCAGGTCAGTGGCTCAGTCTCTTGCTCTACGCACCCATTAAACGCATTTTTTAGCTGCTCGTTTATTGTATAACGCTTTATTTCCTCGTTTAATTGGTTTTCTTGGGGAAAGTTGAACCGATTTTGCTTTCCGTTGCTTTACCCAAAAAAAAAAAACAAAACAAAACAAAATCAAAGACTCGTACGATGGGAACTCTCCTGTTCTCGATCCCTACTCACGAATCTCATCACCGACAAACAAAACCGTTTGTCCCTTTGTCTTTGTTTTGCCGAACCTGTTTTTTCCAATCGAACCGGCCGGGTGGACCAGTCATGCATGGGTTTAGAATAAGCTGCGTTAAATTCAAGGGGAATCGAAATCGCTTGTACCTTTCTTCCATCTGTCCCCGTGTGACACAAGCTATGAACGGGGAACCAATTTGTGTATGAACACGTGTATGTTTTCAACGGCTGTGATGGCCGCCGTTAATTTCGTATGTATCCGCCGCTAAGGCTCCGAAATGAGAAAGGCCCAAAACATAGTGGGCGTGGGCACGGCCCAGTTTGCTGATCATTTCCTGTGCAATTAATGTAGAAAACTATGTAATTTTAACTTGATTGTCAAAACTCAAAACTATGTTAATATACGTAATTTAATTTCTCTAATAATATATACTTCTTCTGCTCTCTTTTTTTCTTCTGTTTAGGGTCTTCTGTTTAATTTAATTTCTGTAATTACTAATTAGTAGGTGATCAACTATTACAAAATCATATACTTGATGTTGGATTTTCTAATTTCCCAGTAATGTAAAGTGTAAAAGATTCTACTCACAAATGATACAGCTTCAACGCAACATTGATGCTCGAGACACTACGCGGGAAACGGATGATGTTTGTTGGCGATTCTCTGAACCGGGGTCAGTATGTTTCCATGATTTGTCTTCTCCATTCGCTCATCCCCGAGGATGCCAAATCTATGGAAACCTTTGACTCAGACTCACGAACCGTTTTCACTGCAAAGGTTGGTCACATTTCTATGGGTTTCTATGTTGGTTCATACTTGGTTCTCAAATGTACATTCACATTTTACTGAATTGTTATCCTATAAATTTCTTTTTTCCACAATGTAGGAGTACAATGCCACAATTGAGTTCTACTGGGCGCCATTTCTTCTCGAGTCAAACTCCGATAATGCTGTCGTCCATAGGATATCTGAGAGGCTTGTCAGGAAAGGGTCCATCACTAAGCATGGCAAGCATTGGAAGGGCGTGGATGTCTTGGTGTTTAACACCTATCTGTGGTGGATGACTGGCTTGAAGTTTAAGATCTTGTACATTCTTGCCCCAGTCAAATTATACATTTTTTTATTTATAGCTATCTCTTCCTACATCGCTTAACCAAATGTTTAATCTTCAGGCAAGGTTCCTTCGATGATGAGGTGAAAGATATCGTGGAGGTACCAACAACAGAGGCTTATCGCATGGCGATGAAGACTATGTTGAGATGGGTGCGGAGGAACATGAACCCCAAGAAGACAAGGGTCTTTTTCACTAGCATGTCGCCTTCTCATGGAAAGTGAGTACAATTCTGTCACCCCATTTCTTCAAATCATATATATAGCATAGCAAACCATGGACAAAAATAGACAGAGAGTGAGAAAATTTGAGATCAATTTGAAGCTTTTTAGAAGGGAACTTGTGCTTGAAACTTTTACAAAATTTAGGTTGAGGACTAATGTTTATAATTTGGCAGGAGTGTAGATTGGGGAGGTGAATCAGGAGGTAACTGTTACAATCAAACTACTCCGATTGAAGATCCTAACTATTGGGGTTCAGATTCCCGGAAAAATATAATGGAGGTGATAGGAGACGTGTTCGGTAAATCAAAGGTGCCCATTACATTTCTCAACATCACCCAACTCTCAAGCTATCGCAAAGATGCACACACAGCAATCTACAAGAAGCAGTGGAATCCACTGACTCCAGAGCAATTAGCAAACCCTGTTAGCTATGCAGATTGTGTACATTGGTGTTTGCCTGGCCTTCAGGATACTTGGAATGAGCTTCTATTTGCCAAGCTTTTCTACCCTTGATTATATGGCTTCTTTCTTTTCTTTTTCTTTTTGAAAGAAAAAAGGTGGTGAATTCTTCTCCTTTCAGATAGTCTTGTTGGTGAGCTCCAGCCGGTGGCAATTGAATAGTGTAAATTAACGATGAAATGTGTGACATGGAAGGCTAAAGAAAGAGGGAAGTGAATGCGTGCAAAACTGTAAAAGTAAGTGATTCGTGGGGGAAAAAGAAGGGGGGGCCATACAGGAAGATAGATTTGGTCTTTTTGAAGTTGAAATATCAAAATGAAAATTTTGTTATTAAATTTGAGGTTTGTGAAGGGAAATTCTTTAAGTGATTGAATGTGCAATGGTACAGAATGATTTGCAATGTTTCAGACAATCTTTTTTCGTCTGGTTAACCTCTACACATTATTATGTATCGCTGAAAACTAAGTTTCTTTTTGGGATAATTGTAGAAAGGTTAGTCTTTCCATTTTCAAGGATTTTAAAAATTAAAATTAAAAAAAAAAAAAAAAAAAAAAAAAAACCTCTCCCTTTCCCCCTCACCCCAACCCCATCCGCCCCTAAAACACGTTGCACAATACCATTGAAAATGGAAAGACTAAAATAATAATTTTTTTAGTCTTTCCAAAATTTTTATATAATAATTTTTCCGTTTCTAAAATACCATTGAAAATGGAAAGACTAAAATACCCTTAAAATTGATGAACAATTGGATAGTGTTCAAGTTATATGACAAATCATGGATTTTGAAACATTTAGTTGACATTTCTCTTAAAAAATTTATTTAAAGTGACAAATTGAAACTGAAATAAATTTAGATGACATATCTATAAATCATTATGGGCCGGACGGCCCAAAACCCAAAAAACTACCCCTAAATGTTTGTGGGCCTATATGCCCTACAAAGATCCTTCAAACTACCCACAAATGTTTGTGGGCCTGTGTGCCCGACAAAGATCCTCCAAACTACCCACATATGTTCTTGTTTTTGGTCGGTAACTAGAAACAAATGTTTGTTTTCTAATGAACTGTTTTCACAGCCAGGGGGCACATTTCATTGCATAAGATTTCATATGTAGGCTAGGGTCAAATTATGATAAGGTGAAAAATGCGGTGGAGGTGGCCACCATGGAGGCTTATCGCATGGCGATGAAAAGTTTGTTCGGATGGGTGCAGAAGAACATGGACCCGAGAAGACGAGGGTCTTCATGGAAAAGTGAGTAGCCACCATTTTTATATCACACATACATAAAATGAGACATTGCACTTCAACTGGGAAGGTGAACCAGGAGACATTTGCTCAACATCACCCAATTCTCTCATTCCCATTACATCGTGTGTATTGGTGTTTGCCTTGTCTGGCCTTCAGGACACTTGGAATGAGCTTCGATTATTATAAGTCATACTTCATTAGAAGTCCTAAAGTGCTCATCGACATAGAGACTTGGGGCCCAAATGCTTTGCGTGGTGACAAAGTCTACAAACACTAAGAAACAGTCTTGTATAATTAGTGGCAAAGACTCCAAAATTAAGGAACATTAAAAAAAAATCCAATTATATATTCACACATAATTGATTTTCAAACCATCAAAATTCTATATTGCCGAGATAACTTTTCTAAACCTAACGACGTGAGAGGTTCCTTCTTTTTATTCAAGGGAATGAAATGCAAATATGAGTTGAATATTTGTCATAATCACAAAGGTGAGAGGCTCCTTCGATTTTTGACCTTGATTGATGATTGTATTGAAAACATTTGTTAACAAGTCTAAGTCATACATCATAATTAACAAAAGCAAACAACACATAAGCTCTTCTAGAACAAATAATTTGATGGTCCGTAACCTAATATTACAATAGTAGCCTTGATTAGAGCATATGCGATGATTATGATAAATTAAACTAAAACAGTAAAATTTCGTTTACAATAGAAGGTGCTATGTGATGAATCTTTTATTGAATTGCAATAGACTAATTATGTGACTCACATGCTAATAAACTAAAGCTATTAAATTATACAATTGCAAATAAAACTGAACAACCATTACAAATGCTCTTAAGAACTAATGAGCATGTCAATTGGAATTACTATGACTAGCTAGAAATCGTTAGTCGATGGTCAATCCATATTAATCTAGAGGAAATTAATTAAAGGATCTTTGGTATAAAGTAATGGTGCCCTTTGGACCTTAAATTCAGACGGTGGTTTCAAGAAAATTTCAGCGAAGAATTAGGTTTGGGTTGGTCTAGTCAAATCAGTCATGGGCACACACAGAGTCACATACACACACTGGCGAGGCAAAATGGGTGGCTTTGATTTCATTCTCTTGTAAACAAGAGGGGAACATTAAATTGCCTTCTTTGCCCACTTGCCTAAGCAACTTGCAAATCCTAAAAGACTATCGTCCCTTCCAACACACAACATAAACATATATATATAATAATAGCAGGCAAAACCTTGCAACTTGCATTAAACTTTTTAAAGTTTCTCCTTGATTTTGTTTGGTAATTTGCAACTTGCATTTGGTTTCTCCAACCAAGTTGCCTCGTTTTAAAGTCAAGTTGCAAACGCAGCTGTTGATTGATTCTTCAACCTCGCCAATTACCAATATAATACCTCCTCCTCCGTGCATTCTCTTCTATGCAAAAATAATAATAATTCCAAGGCTGCTATTTTATAATTCTTTTTTATTTCTTTTTTGAACTTTCGAAGAAAACTGCAGTAGACAAGAAATGCCAACTGTATCCCCAGCCTATAACAAGACACCTCAAGCAAATACAAAGGACACAAAATAATATTTATCATAATCTAACTATATATATAGCCTATCTGTGGCTCTGATCATCTTATTTGATAATTGATGCATGTCTATTTTTTTAGGTCGGCAATGCATGCCATATCTATCAATTAATTATCTTCTTTTTTTTAAGTATCAATTTTTTAAGAAACGCTTCCTCGTAGTAAACCATACTTTCATGGTAAGTATTAATAGAGTCTAGCCAAGTAGAAAATGACATTAATTTATAAATAAGTGATTTTCAGTTTAAATCTCCATGACATCTTGACAATGTGTGTGAGAAGACTGCCCTCCTCAATATCACTTGTATCGAAAAAAGAGTGTCATTAAAAGTGAAAGGCGAAACAGAAGGGGAGCAAGAGACTGTGTCTATTTAATTAATTTGAATCAATAAATTAAAACTGTAAAAATGTTTTTGTTTTCGTTTTTTATATTCAATATCAACTGGGCCAATGTAGCCATGGCCGCCCATACATGAATTTGAAGCTACATTAATTCATTCACGCGTGGTAGCACATCGGTGTA
Organism: Prunus persica; assembly: GCF_000346465.2. Lineage (NCBI taxonomy): Eukaryota > Viridiplantae > Streptophyta > Magnoliopsida > Rosales > Rosaceae > Prunus > Prunus persica. The sequence goes on from NC_034010.1 coordinate 26,852,128, forward strand.
AGCGCAATGTTGCGAATCTTAACACTTTACAGCAGTTTTTGATCTATCTCATTGGCATTGACAATGAGAAGAAAAAAATAAATAAATAAAATACATTAACTCGATTTCTTAGCCAACTTTCTTTAAATTATATTAAAGTACATTGATAATTAGTACCTATATATCATTAGTATACTAAACGTACGGCAAGAAAGAATCACAAGTGAAATTTGTTACATGCATATAGATAAGATCATGCAACTCACGAACCATGCATATTATTAATTGATTAATTTAATTAGGGTTTAATTATATCCGTGATTAGCCAGTTGTTTCCATTAATTTGAGAGAAGCTGAAGAAAGAACCTGATCATGCAATCTAGGGTTGCACACAAATTCCGCATTAAAGTCGAAGAAATTAACAATTGAGCAAGAGAGAAATTAATAAGATGAACAAACAAATCATGAAATTAAACACAATTTGTATATATATATATATATATATATCGCGAGAGAGAGAGAGAGAGAGAGAGAGAGAGAGAGAGCGATAATCTTCAGAAGGGATACATGGTAAAGGAAACACGGGGTTTTAATTATACACAATATCATACGTACGGACAACCTTTGACCATTTCAACCAGCTGCTGATGAGATAGAGCCTCAGAAAACCTATCGAATCTACAAATAGTCTCCACAAAAAGAAAGAAAACGAAAAAAGAAAGAAAGAATCATGAACTCATTTTGATTATGAAATAATAATATTTCATGAGGGCTTGTTGTTGTTACTCTTGGTGGATGGTTTGGCCATGCTCTCCGCGATCTGAGCCAGCGACTGCAAGTTGCAGCGCACGATGGTGTCGACGAACACGCACGTCTCCTCCTTGGTGTTTCCCGGCGGAACGTCCACCACGTACGACTCCACCACGACGGTCCCGAGTCCACTCGGCGAGTCGTGGAGCGTGGTGACGGATCGGTAGTTCTCGAGCCGGTGGTCCCCACCCACAACACTGAAGCTCAGGACGTGTCGCTCGTCGTCGAGGATCTCGAGGCGCTCCGTGCTGGACCCCGCGGGGAGGCCCGACACCACGTGGACCTTCCGGAGCGTGCCCACGTCGCCGGTCCCGTCGATGACCTGGCAGCTCTTGAGGAAGTGCTTGTAGGCCTGTGGGTTGTCGAAGCGCCGCACCACCGACCACACGGTCGGGACGGGGGCCTCGATGGACTGCACAACCGCGGAGCAGCACTGGTTGGGGTTGGGCGACATCACGTGAGCGTTGAGGCGCGTGAAGTCCTCCGCTACAGCTGCGGCCGCGGCGTGGGATTGGAATTGCTTGTGGTGGATTAATGTGTTTGTGGGATAAAAATTAGGAGAGTTATTGATGGGTCTTTGGAATTGCAGTGAGGAAGGCATTTGCTTTGGTGATCTCTCTTTCTCTATCTCTGAATGTAGACAACAAGGTTTAGGGCTGGCCTTCATAACTTCATCATATATATCATAGCCATGGAGAGAGAGAGAGAGAGAGAGAGAGAGAGAGAGAGAGAGAGAGGGAGAGAGAGAGATTAGGGTTATAATATTTAAGCTGGTGTGATGAGGTCCACTTGTATTAGTTTTGCTGTTTCCTCGGACAGAGAGAGAAAGATGAGAGAGAGAGAGAGAGAAGAATGGGATTGGGGGTTGGGGGTGATGATGTTGAACACAAACAGCTTACGCCGGACTCGCAAGTGGATCCTCAACTTGCAGCTCTTCTTTGGACTTAGTTAAGCCTTTTAATTATCCCCTTCTTTATTTCCAACTACACCTTCGCCCACTTGTTTTTATATATTTCTTTTCAACCTTTTTTTTAATCGCGTGTTGATTCTGTTTTTTCAAACCTTGGTACTTTTCGATTTAACTTTACCCGGTCATCCAATTACCCATAAACTGCCTTCTTTTCTTAATCCTTATTTTCTCATAATTAATTAATTAATTAATTGTCCCCATAGTTTACGCATACTAAAGTGAAAATTATAAATAAATAAAAAAGATTACAAGGACAAGAGTAAAAATTCGGATAAACAATACCTATGTTAAGCATATAATTTAATGTTTAAAAAAAAAAATACAAACGATATTAAGAGAAGCGTGATTCATGAAAGTACTTGGTCATCAACGTGAGAAGAAAAAAAACAAAGGTATCCTTCCCTTTATCCCAGCTATATATTTTCCTGAGTCATGCATTGTGAGTTCAACTATTTATTTAATTAGGAGTCAAACTTAGAAACCTTCTTACAAGAAATAGCTAGGCAAAGGCCGGAGAGATAATATTCCTCTGCAAAAGTCAATCATTGCAATTGTCTTTTATTGGTGCAAACTTACAGCACCATAATGCTTACTTGACTTACCTGGCCTCTTTGTTGTAAGAGAGATTCTTTTTTACACCCACTCTACAAGAAACACTTGCTATAACTTGATTGGTCGAAAATAATAAAAACGTGTTATTCCCGCTTCATATAAATTTTTTCTGCCACTTTATATAAAGATAAGTTTTTCTGCCACTCTACATAAAGAAAAGTAAGGAGATAATTACCTTCTCAATATCCTATCAAACCATTCTTTTAAATTACCTCCGTTAGTGTAATAATATCTTATAATTTGGGTACCCTACCTCAAAACCAAATTCTTTTGGGAATTAGTAAATAATCATGTGCATGTTTTGAGTAGGGTTTTGGAGACTGAAAGATGTCATATAACTCAACCTTTTTTTGTTGTTGTCGTATACTTGGAATATGCAAGAATTACTCGAATTTTGGAGACTGAAAGATGTCATAGAACTCAACTTTTTTTTTTCTTTTGTTGTTTTGCTTTTAAACGTTTTCTTCAATTCTCTCATGTGAAGTGAGTCTCACATATCATGTTTCCCACTCACTTTATGCGAGAGAGAGAGAGAGAGAGAGAGAGAGAGAGAGAGAGAGAGAGAAGAAAACTAATTGAATTTCAAACAAATTTCCAGCTAAATTTTATATGCAAGTAGATCCTTGTCTAGCAACTTGTTGTCGGATTATCATAAAAGTACTTGTGCAAGCTTTTTGACTTATCATCGCCATTGCGCATATTGCCTACATACTTTGTGTAAGCAATACTTCATCACCTTCCTCAAAGTTATTTCTAACTTTCAACTTTTGGGAGCTCCACAGAAGAAAACAGATTAGGTTTCTTTGCTTTCGATATATCCACTAGTCGACATCCGTATTGACCGCCACAAAAGTTCATCAAATTAATCAACTCGGCACCATTATCCACCAACAACTTTTCATAATTTCTTGATTATTCTCCAAAATTTAGATGACTTAATAATATGATCACTCAAATGGTTTTGTTGGAAACTGCTGGCCCGAAGGAACTATTTTAGGTTTAAATTTTGGAGGCTAGTTCAGTAATTCCGTGGCATATGCACCAACTAGGTTCTATTTTATTACCATCATCAACTTTATTTATTTATTTTTTCCGCTGTTTTCACCGTTTAATTTACTTCACAACTTTAGGCGTGATTCCATCTCTATGAACTTTCCTCCTTTGTCATTTCTCCTCTTTTTTTTTCTTTTTCTTTTTTCTAATTCCACCCACTTCCACCAACTTGATCGTTTTTTAAAGTTGAACTTGAAACCACTCCCCCCCACATGGTTACTAGTATGTATGGTGTACTATTCTCTCACTTTGTTAATGCCTGCCTTTGATTTTTAGCTCGTCTTTGAAGAATTCAATCACTAGGATGAGACTTCACTTGGCTGCTTCTATTTTACTCTCTTAGTTTTTGGCTTTTAATCTCTTGTTATGACATGCCTTTGCCTTTCTTTGTATGTTTGCTTTCGGCTCGGGCCTCTGGCTTGTTTGGTTTGGGCCTGGTTCTCCTTTTCGCACCTGTCAATTTATTTTTTGGATACAATCGATATTGGGGAGGAGAGATTCTAATCTAACATATGATCTCGAGGTAACCCTAGTAAGTTTACATTTTTTGTTTTTTTGTTTTTCTCTTTTAAACACGAACTATTTGATTTGGCTATGAGATCATAAAGTATAACTGCCATTCATGATAATAAAATACAACTTAGCCGTTACACAATTCAAGTTCAAATGGGAGGTTCTCATTTTCCCTTTTCTCGCTTGGCAAAATTCTTGAGAGAAGAAAGAAAGCCCAATATTGCTGCAAGCTAGATTAAATCACACAAGGCTTAATTTAGTCCTTACCTCTGACCACAGTTGAAGCCTTTTCATTCTTCATGATCATATGGAATGATTTAGACTTGTCCTCTGCCACCATCTCCCTCAATATATCATCTTCAATCTTCTCTGCTTGCCAGCGGGACGGGTCCTCCACGAATGCCTCACTGAAAATCATGCTTGACACCCACTCCTTCCAAGTTGTCCTCCCATACTTGTCTTCTTCGAGAGTTCCAGTTGCCAAGAGCTGGTAAACATACACCACCTTCTGCTGACCGGGACGGAAGGCTCGTGCAATGGCCTGCTTCGTCTTCGAAGGGTTCCATTCGGAGTCCAGCAAGATGACCCGAGAAGCTGCTGTCAAACTAATTCCCTCAGCACAAGCTGTGATTGATGCAAGCAGGACCCTTGAGGCTCCACCAGCCTCTTCAAACTTGTCCATCACCTTTCCGCGCTCAAACAGCTCCAAATCCCCTGTGAGAACCAAGACTTCTCTGCCTCTCTGCCACCCAAACACCATTTCAAACAGTTCTAGAAACAGTCTCACAGGTGCAATGTTGTGACAGAAAATCAAAACCTTCTCCTTCCGGACAACCCTGTAAATAAGGCTCAAAACAAACTTGACCTTGGACCCTTTGTGCAAATCATGCTTGTACTGCTCAAGATCCTCTAGTTGCTCAGTAGTAAAAAACTTATCAGCACAAGCTGCAGTTTTGATTAGCCAAGGATGTATTGATCCAAGGGTAATCAAAAGTTCCAGCTCCAGAGGGTAGCCATGGTATTTGGACATTATGTCTTGCAGTTTGTCCAAAATCTCTTGCTGTATGTCAGTAGTGTTCATCAACAAGGTGTAAATCTGCAGACCAGGAAGGGTGTCTGAATTTCCACCTTCATACACATCTATGAATCCATTTGTTATATTTCTCAACATGTTTAGACCTTGGATCCTTTGATCTTCACCTTCGTTCGAATCAATCTTCTTGGCAATCTGGTCCAAGAACAACTTTCGTGCTCTGGCTTCCATCAAATGGCGCGCTTTTTCCTTACCTTTCTTTTTCCTTCTGTATTTTGGGTCCAATTGCCTTAAAACTTCATTCACAAACTTTGGTCTTGCCAAACACAGGGTGTTGAAGTATTCACAGAAGTTGTTCTGAAACAGAGTACCTGATAGCAATATTCTCAAGTCCGTTTCAACTTTCATCAATCCCTTCCTCAACCTTGATTTAGTACTTCTGGGGTTGTGCCCTTCATCTAGTACTACGATCCCGGGACTCTCCCGCAGCACTTGAGCCATGAATTTTCTGTGCACAAATTTTGAGTCTTCACGCATCAATGTTAGGAATGAAGTATAACCCATGACAAGAACACTTGGCTGTGCATGCCACTTCTGTATTTTTTCTAGGCAATCCAAAACATGCAACACATCATCCGTCGGCTTCGGGCCTCCAGTAAAGGTCACTGTTTTCTTCTTGAACACTCTGTAGGTTCTACGGCCGTGAATTAGATACACTGGTATAGGAATTTTCCATTTAATAAATTCTTTGTACCACGTATAGAGTGTTGTCTTCGGAGCAAGGACCAGAGGCCGTTTTCCTGGGAATAACTTGAGGTAGCTAACAAGAAATGCAATGATCAGAAAAGTTTTTCCAGCTCCAGGAGAATGAGATATAACACAGCCACCTATTTTCTTGGCCTTATGTTCCATAAGTGCTGGTTCCAAAGATCCTGCAACGTTTTTCCACAGAAACTCAAAAGCCTTCTTCTGGTGGAATAACAATTTCCTTCTAAGTTCAGGAATTAAGGCCCAAACGTTGTCATTTTCTTCTGATAAAGGCTCAGGCTCATCAGGGGAAGTACGAGTGTGGAAGAAATTGAATTCCTCATATTCAGCTCGCTTATCGTCTGTTTGTTCTTCATTGATCTTTCTATCATCTGCGGCCCACCCTGTGTTTTGCACCTAGAGAAATAAACAAACAATTATATATCTTTTGAAGCAACATTATCAGATCCTACACCAGCATCTTTTAAAAAATATATACGCAAAGGAATTGGAACCCTACATTCTTGACAGGAGATTATGGTAACAGATCAACCTAATTGAATGAGTGAAAATGATATTGCAGAATAGAAAGTTCATTCTCCCATGCAAATTCATAACAGCACAAGGAATGTGACATAAAGTTCTTCCATAAATGAGTTTCGACGTTGACTTACAAAGGGGGCCGAAACATCTCCTATTTCGATGCTGACGAAACCACATATGAGGCACACCATCCCAATTTCTTCATTCAATCTAAATTCATGCCGGCAACCTGCACCAGACTTTTGTGCAGTCCCACCTGACGTGCTCCCTTGTGATCCCTGAAAATCATTTTACCAAATCAGATGAAGCAAGGCATATCAAATAGAAATTGAAGGTAAACCAGAATGCTCATCAACTTAATTATTTTCTAGAAAGAGTTATTGCATTATTTAGCAGAGTTTCGAGATTATATTCTGAAGTTTTAATCTATGATTTTCAAACAAACACACCCACATACACAGTGTCACAGAGAGAGAGAGAGAGAGAGAGAGAGAGAGAGAGAGAGAGAGAGAGAATCCCCCATTGAGTCATAAATAAAAAATTAGATGCCAGTGAATATATCAAATTTTACCTCATCACCATCAAGAAGGTAAGCTGATGCCAGTGCTAATTCCATTTCTTTCCACAGCATTTCAGTCTCGGACATTTCCTCCTCATCCTCATCTTCGGGCATTTCAGTTTCGTTCTGTTGCTCAGGGTTCTTTCCAGCCTTAAATTCTTTCCACTGGTCCATAATATTTGGCTCTTGCTTATTTGAGCAATCCATGTCTTTCAAAAACGTATTTATCAGTTCCTTGTAGGCACCTGCACTTAAGCTCCTCTTTGGGTAAGTTCTTCCACTGAGACCCTCCCTTTTCGAGCGTATGGAGTTATGCCTGTTGTTATAAACTCTGCTAGCTCTGCTAGTGGATACTTTTCCATCCCATTTCATTTGAAAGTCCATATCATCTAAGTCAGAATTCTTCTTTCTCTTTGCTTTAGAACTGTAATGATAATAATACTTCGCAGGAAATTCTTCACCCTCTTTTGTACTCTTTTCAGGACTATTGGCATTTAGATGACTGCGTCCAAGGGCGAAAGGATCCCTTTTGTCAGGCAGAGGAACAATTGCAAGTTGAGCTTGATGTTTCTTCCTTTTAGCCACATCTGATTTCACCTTCCTCGACTTAATCTTGCTTTTGCATTCAAGGGAATCCTCACTTTCGCTTGCAAGATCATCCTCACTTTTGGATGCATGGAGATCCTCGCTGGACTTTAATTTCTTATAATGAACCTTTTGCTCTGCCTCAGTATGCTCTTCTGAACGTCTCGCATGTTTTCCAAACAACTGTGAAAGTGGTATATGCATATCATCATCATCTGAGTGATCTACTTTATATGGTCTGCTACGAATATATCCAATCTCTATCTCTGCTGGAGCATCACACCCAAGGAAACGCTCAGGTCGAACATTCTGACGCTTGGAACGTCGCAGGCCCAAAAGATCAGAAGATGATGATGGTCCACCTTCAGTAGGATCATTCCCGGTAGCATCAGCTGGTACAAATTCAACTACTATTGGTACCAGGAGCCCGTCGTCTACTCTGAAGTTGACAGCATGTAAATAATTGTCAGACTTTGACAGAGTGCTGTCATCATCACCTCCCACAATTTGGTACACCACTTTTCTTTGTACTGATCTTACATCAAATGAAACCTGCTTCAGCACTGATGTCACAAGCAACCATGAAATGTCTGATAAAAATTTCCCCAACAGCAATTTCGTTCTGGGCAGCGTTGGGCAGTCTGCAGAGAACTCCCATCGGTAGTGCTCATTTGCACAAGAATCACGATCAAGTGTTTGGAAGACGAAAATGTCATGGATTCCAACACGTTTAGCGTCCTTGTTAAGGGTTGCTCTTTCTGAACCAAGAGGGCCTTGGTTCACATAAAAGTTAACGTAAAAGCGACATGAGCAATGGGACTCATGAGGCACCCTCTTGATTGAATTGATTCGAGCATCAACCATCACCTATATTAGAAAGAGAATCTGTTGGTCAAACTAACAATAAGGCAATCACAACTTCCAACATAAACTAATGTTTTCAGTTTTGGGCATTTATACATAAACAACCCAAGATGTGAAGCTAAACAAATTTGAAAAAAGAAAAAAAAAAAAACTAAAGTGAAGCTATCTAACGCAAGAGATGTGAATCGAAAGAAAATTTTCGATAACTAAAGTGATTAGCCAACGAATAGAAAAATCGATTTTAAATCATAAAATGCAGAGGAGATATCTCTAGTTTTCACATAGACGAATTAGGTGGCTGCATTATTCTGATGGTAAACAGACTTATGAGGAATGCTGCCTCAAATTTTATTTTTATTTTTAGTTATTGGGTAATTCTTCATATCTCAACCTCAATCGAGAGTATACATATACATAAAAGAGCACTTTGTAATGATATAGTGCTGGAAGCTGTTAGCAGACCAAGGAATATCTGTTCTATAAGTGCAAGAAACCTGGAATGTAACCAAGAAATGCAAAATTTGTCTCAAGATTGCCAAAAGCAAACAGATAACAGAGGACTGTTAAGACCAGACAGTTGGTGTATCTCTAGATCTCTCTCAGGAAAAGAAATGTATTGTGTTTTACAAAACATGTGACTTTATCTATAGAGACATGCATCATGCTTTCTGAAATGGATTATCACAAAGAGCTGCAATAAAAATATTAAAATTATCAAACATGTGCATCAACACTTGAAAATATGCCATGTAAGAGTTATAGAAAGTCATAAATACCAAGTGACAATGCCTAATTATAGAATGCCACTCACAGGAGCTCGAATTTTCTCTTCTGAGTTTTCTGTATTTTCAGGAGTTGAAAGCACGCATACATCAACACCAGGCCGCAAAAAGCAGGTGCAGTCATATGAATTTGCCTGTCTTGACCTCACTCGAATGTTCGGGAATGGGCCTTTATTTTGAATGACACATGAATGATTGTCTGCGAAATTTATCGTCATGGTTCCACTCCTGATGCCTAGAAGCTCCACAGGATGCCATGATCCGCAGCAAAGAGCCTCAAAAGCTATCAAGCCAAAAGTTAGTAGAATGATATTGATAAGAATTTAATGAGTGAAAACGAAAAATATTGGCCATTTGATAACAACAACAAATAAAATTCTATTGTGCTTCTGTGCAAGACAGGAATTAAAGCAATCCCTTTTCTCCGTTAGTCAAATAATAGCACTAAAAGTGGCAGCTGCATTTCAACAATGTATATAAATAAGGAGTTCAAGAATGAAAAATTCCTATATTTGCTACCAATTAATGAAAGACGAATGCTAGGGACAGTCGCGCACTAAAAAGTGGTGTTACCACGTCTACATGACACATGGTGTTACCGCCGCACTAAAAAGTTAACTCCAACTTGTGGATTCAAGTTTACAAGTGTTACAAGAAAGCAAGACTTTGAACAGAGAAGCCATTTACTTGAGATAAATTACACAGTTCATTTTGAAAAGAAAATGAAAACTAAGAGAACATAAAAGGGAGGAGGCAAATTCTTACGATAAGCATCAAATGGATGGGTAGATCGGTACAGATGTCTCTTCCTCTTCATCTTGATTAGCCAATTGGTACCCGAATTTCTCCTACGCCCTACAATCACTGTCAAATATCTGCAACAGAAACAAAACAAAAAAAAATGCACTGCTGTTAGACACATTTCAAACTGGAACACACGAAAGCTAAATGCAATATTGCCACCAAACCCTAATCACATATACACAAGAAAAACGAAAAGTAAAATATGATCAAACACCTGTGGTCACTTGTTTTCTTTTCTTATTTTACTCCACAAAGACTCAAACCTAGCTTAGATTTTTCTACCTCTTTTCATCGATTATATATATCTATGCCATTTGCGGCTTTGCCAGTGCCACTTGAGCTAATAGCTCATGTTGGCCTAACACCTGTCGCTATTCTGCTTACATATCGGACTCACACAGTTACACTACCATATATATATATATATATACTCATATCTTATTATTATATAATCATAATATGGTAATAATTATATATTAGGAACACACAAGTAAATACACTACCAAAAAAGTAACATCATTGACCCAACATTTACACCATCAAAACAAGAAATAACACAAACAAATCAAAACAATAAATAAATAAATAAAAACATGATCTTTTCCCTTTTTTCTTCTTCCAAACGTTAGAAAACCGAGAGTCTGTAGTAATACCCAAAAGCCATAAGCTGGTGAGCGATTGACTCAAAAACAACAATTTTCTTTTTTTTCCTTCAGGAAAAAATTCTCAATCAAGTTCTTGTTTAGGAAAATGTAAAAAAATAAATAAATAAATGAGGATGGAAAAAGGGAAAGGAATCTGCAACACATCAATTCCTTGTTAGCCAAAAGCATCATTCATATTATTGGAGAGAGAGAGAGAGAGAGAGAGAGAGAAGGAAATGGTTATCCTTGAGATGCGTTATACATCAGAAGAAGAGACATTAACATTTTATTTATTTATTGGTCGAATTTAGAAAATATTATTCCTACATCTGCAATTCAACATGCGAAGGAAGATTTAAAAAAATAAAAATAAAAACGTTCCTTCATATGGTAAACAATCCCATCAGTGCATGCCGTACCAAAATCACCCGAAATGCCCAAACAGCAACCACAACAGCAAAAGTAAGAAAGATAGAAAAGAAACAATTACCAAAATGAAACAACAATAATATAATCAAAACTTTTAAGGTTAAACCAAACAAACCCAATTTAGCTGCTCACTGTGGGAACAACTTGTAGCCAAAACTTCAGCAAGAAAGCAAATTGAGCTGAAAGTAGAGCTTCTGAAGAGATGGGTGATCGGAGAAGCTCAGATTCCGGCTAAGCTTTTTGCTCTTGGGCCGATGAAGATAGCTGCAAAGGTTGAATGAATGGTGAAGCTTGAAATATGTAGTCGTGGGCATTGAAGTGAGTGTTATGAAAAGACAGAGAGAGAGAGAGAGAGAGAGAGAGAGAGAGAGAATCTGAGAGTGCGTCAGTGGAAAGTGACAGAGGGAACAGAGAAATCTATAAGGTTCTGAAACGAAATCCTTGAAATTTGTGCGCTTTTTGCATGAAACGCAAAACAGAGAGGCAGTCGCGGCAAAGGGGCAGTGGGTGTAAATAGTTGGGGATGGGGAGGGTGGAATTGGAGAAGCTTGGAGTGGATCAACGGCTGTGATTGATGGTTAGGGGTTGTTGGGTGGGGACCACCACTGGTGATGAAATTGATGATCTGAATTCTGAGGTAGAGTAATGGCAAGCAATAAGCTCGTGTGAGTTTGTTGGGAGATGAGCTCATTGCTCAGCAGAAAAAAACGTAAAAAGCAGAGTGGTTCTCGATTGTGGAAGGGAAGCGCATTTAGTCAAACACTTTTGTCTGGTAGTTGACCCTTTCTTGCTCTTCCCTCAGCCGAAAGCCACGGATTCCGCATTATAGCTTATGAAAAGCTGATTGACCAAAAAGATACAAAAGTTTTAAAAGAGGTCCTACAAAGCCCGGCCCAAACCAAAACAGCAATTCTAGAATAAACGGCAATAAAAAATTAATAAATAAACTTAATTTTATTATCGAGAGACTTTAGAAAAGGGTCATGCTAGGGAGACCAACTTTAGATACCAACTTGTGTACCAACTCTCTAATAGAGGTGGAGCCCACCAATACAATGGGTCCTACACTCTATTAGAGAGTTGGTACACAAGTTGGTATCTAAAGTTGGTCTCCCTAGCATTTTCCTTTAGAAAAAGCCAAAAGAGAAAGAAATTTTTTAAAAGAAGTCAAAATAGACAAAATTGCCCTTATTTATTTTTGGATTTCCTAAGAAATCATTTACATTTGCATGTTTTTGGTTTGAAAGTTGAGAGATTTTTCTGTCTTTTTTTAAAAAGCTTAACTTTTTTCAAAAGTGAATAATTTTTATATAGCTAAAACTTAAATTTACTTAAATAAATCATGCATATCCCTAAACCTTATATATGACCACATTGTGGTTTTGGTTCATCTTGGTACCAAACACCCCTCCTTTGTGGTTGTGGACTTGCTGTCCATTCTTATTTTTTTATATCTAAGGTTTTCTATTTTGCTAGATCATTGTATTTGGGGCTTGAGCATGCTAAAATTTTTATTTTATTTTATTTAAAATTTTAATGTTGAGCCTATGTACTTTGCTTGTTTATGTTGGGCTGCCTATGCTATTAGGCCTTTCACTTCCTGTAGTATTGCTTCATTTTCTTTGAATAGAGTTATTTGACAACAAAAAAAAAACGACAATAATGATAATTACAAATTAATAACTTATTGACATGGATATGACACGATGATGAGGTATTGTTATACTCATTGTCACCAATTTTGTTCATTGAGTGGTTAAACAATCTTTATAGGATAAATTTGCATTCTCTTCCAATATTCTCCTTATCGTTCTCTTTTATATCAAAAAAAATATTTATTTACAGATTATTGATTTTGATCGTTGAGATTTCTCGAGGCTTTTCCTCGTCATCTTCAATACGTTTGAATACAAATTCAAAAGTGTTCATCAATTCCAGGTTTGTCCACCGTATGAACTTCTACAAATCATGCTCGATTTTCCTATCATATTTTTCATTAGCTTCAACTTCCAGTACAGAGGGATTTGTGCCTACCCTAGAAGGCTGGGGAGGGCTTGGGCTTTGCTAGTGAGGAGCTTGGGATCCGAGAGGATTTTGAATGGGCCAGGGCTGATGGGACCAAAGATTTTACATGCAATCAAGAGAGGCTCGAGAGAGATGGGGGAGGGGTCGATGCCTCTTACGCTCTATATACAGCCGCCAACAGACATATAGCACATTGTAAACCAACCACAGAATAATTCACCGTGGCACGATAATTTGCAAATCAAGGGATGTCATGAAGTCGGAGAAGAAAAGCAAACAAAACAAAGAAGCAGAAAACAAATAGCAACCACAGAAGAGTCCCCAAAAGCACAAGCTGTTGTATTTGAATTTCCTTACTTACACACGAACACTGAAATTCAAGATACCATATTTCAATTATACTTCATTTCTCATATCTACAATAAAAGAATTTGTTAATATAGTAATATAGAATTATCAAGCACCACAAAAGTTGGCTGTCAACCCACCACCCTGTTGAACACAAAATGACCAGACATGACAAGGGAAAATTGTCTACGCTGCCAAATTCTCCAATCTAAAACCTATAGAGAACTAGCACATTCATGGGGTCCGCTCCAAAATTAAAAGGTAAGAAGCAAAGAGGAAACAACCACATTGATGTTCTTCAAACTACACTCCACTGGACCCCCTTTCAAAATTTAGCCTTCACATATCCATCGAAAAGTTATAACTTCCGTCTTCCGGTTGCATTGTTCCTCCAGTGAAATCTCCCAAGCCTAGGTCAGACAATCCCAGATTGTAGTATCCTTGATCATCTTCGCCAGTAACATCATCCCTCTTCAAGAAATCAAAATTGTATTCGCCACCCGAAGGGCCCTGCTCCATGTGGTTCAGACTCCCAAGCAGCTTGGCATCTGGAAACTGCAGCTGGTACGACAAGTTCGATGGCCTATCACACTCATAAGGGTGCATGCCCGAGCACCCAGGCTGACCAACATCAGATCCTAAACTTTGTTCTGGCTCAGGATTTCGAACGGGAGTATCGTCTAAAGGACTCAATAGCTCATCCACATCAAACACCTCCTCCTCTGTAAAGTTCTCCAAATAATCCCCAGTATACTGTCCACCAGCCCAATTAAAATCCCCAACATATGCTTCTGGTTTGACGGCCGGTTGATCATTGTGAAAGTAACCCTCAGTAAACTCATCCTTTGTTTCTTCCTTCACGAGGGCTTGATTGACTGCATTGGACCAAGCATGAATTGCCGATTCGCCTTCACCATTCTCGGTTTTCACATCAAGGAAACCCTTGGAATCCTCATCTGCACAAACCTCAGAGTGATTTGATGATGATGTGGATCCAGAGCATCCTGGAGTTGCCACTGCAGAAGACCCCGATGGAGTTGTGGCCGAGGAAGTCTCCTGTGAAGATTCCTTCCAAGAAGAATAATTGGCCACATTCGGGAGGTTGAGGCGAGCAGCCGGACCATACATAGCCTTGGCAGCTTCATCGTAGGCAAGAGCAGCATCAAGGGCAGTTGGAAAAGTCCCTAACCAGAGTCTGCTTCCCCTGTTGGGCTCCCGAATTTCTGCAACCCACTTGCCCCATGTCCTCTGCCTCACACCTCTGTAATTGCAGCGCGAATTATCGGGCCCTCCCTTGCCTTTCATACAACCTTTCTTCGATCCCTTGGCGGGGACTTTGCGTGTTTTCCCCTCGTTATTGTCAGATTCGAGTTGTTTGTTATATTCCTTCCACTTTTCTAGTGTCTCTGCCACAGAGGTTCCATCCCGCCTACTCCGTGTCTTCCTCTTCCTTGTAGAATCCAAGGTCAGAGCAACCTCGTTAGAACCTTGATCATAAGCTCCCATTCCTTGTAATTTACTCAGAGACTGACTGATATTTTTCTCAACAATCTGCATTCAAATGTAGAAGCAATTCTTATTAGGAACTGCAATAGAGCACAGATAAAATTCTCTAAACTATAGAAGAAAAGACAAACCGCCTGGAGCTTTTATATAGCAGGAGGCACACTCAAATAAATCTTAAAAAATTGAAAAAGGACTCGGAGCTTCCTTCGGGCCCAAGTATTCCCTAAAAAAACCAGCCTAAAAAGACTAGTAAAAGGTTTTACTTGCCACCAAAGAAACGGAATTCAATATTTCAGGAAAGAAGTAAGGGAATAAAAAGGTACGCGTCAAAGAAAAATACCCATCACCAAGAAAACACCCAATTTTTATCGAATATAAATTACCCAAATCCTTCAAATAAGAAACCAAAAAAAGGGAAACCTAGTTTCTGAAAACTCAAATACTGAAAAACCCAGAAAGACCCAGATTTCAGTTTACCGAACCCCAAACAAACAAGAATTGGTAACAAAGAAATAACTCTGACTCTTTCCCCAAAAAAAATCTAAGAAAATATATCAGAAAGGCAATAAACAATGAAATTAAGAAAAAAGGAAACAAAAACGAAAAGCTAAGAGAAAAAAAAAATTCAACCAACCTCAGAATCGTTTGGCTCGATAAGTCGGGCTTGGAGAAACTTCTTAGATTGATATCGTAGCCTTGCCCCTTTCCAATCGAAACGACACTTTCAGACTCGTTTTGGCGTTTTTCTCCTGGTTGTTGCGTGTGATTTGAATGATTTGCTCTGCTCAGAGCGTTCTTCAGAGAGAGTATTTACTTTGTAAGCTTGAAGCTAAGCGAATCCAGAAATCTTTAGATTAACAAGCTGTGAGAGATATTTATAGCCTTCTCTAGATATTTCCGATATTTATTCGAGCGATGACGTGGCGATTTTCTAGTCGCGTCGTGGCGTTTCGATAATGAGGCTTCCAGCACGTGTCACCCGAACCTTCGCGAATCAAGCGAGTAACTCGTCGCTTTCTTGCTCCCGAAGTACTTTCTCGTTTTGTCCCTCCTTTTCTCTTCCCACTTTATCCTGGATGAATCTAGAAATTGCGATCGTACCACTGGACAGCTAATGCGTCATTGCTGTGTGCTTCTTCTTATCCTTTTGGGAATTTATCAAATATATAACTCCAATTGGGTGTTATTTTGATTAAATTAAGTCTTTGGTGTGCTTTCAAGTTTCAAGTCTTTGGTGTTAATTTGATTGAATTTTCTCCCTTCTCTTTTCCCTTCTTAAAGACTTGGGCATAATATAAACTTCTACCACTAGAAAAATATAAATTATTATATAGTGTAATATGATCAACGTTGCATAGGTATATGAATATCAATAAATTATTAAATTAAATCACGTCTCACATCGAAAATTTGATAAAATAAATACAACATACAATGAATTGTTCCATTATTAATAATACTTAGATATTTTGTATAAAACCTCTTAGGATTTAGGACAATAGCAATGTTGGTAGTAGTGGGCCGCAAATTTGTCCTTCTAAATTTTTTTATTTTTATTTTTATGTTTATTATCAAACCTTGAAATCTTAATATGATATCAGAGGATGCTAGTTGTTTTTGATAGCCATAATTAGAGCATGCTAGTTTACTTGGCCTGATTGAACTTGAATCAGACAAAACCCGAATTGAAAATTCAAAAAAATCTCAAAATTGAAATCCCAAATTATAAAAAAAGAAAAAAAATTGAATTTATTGGTGTAGAATTGGTTGTATGTGTAGTCCACTAAAGAGCAGTTTCACGTTAGGGGGGGTGTGGAAAAAAGTTCCATGTCAGAAACTTGACAAAATAAAATACTATATACATCTAACTATATATATGGTTAAATTAAGGACAATATCGATATTAATAGTGATAGATGGTCGATCAATCTCTCTAAAATTTCAACATAAATATCCACACTACAATTATTTATGCATAAAGAAACATTGCGTCAATATAGATTTATTGGATTATAGCCATCCTAAATCAACGACATGGTTTATCTTATTAGCTATGAATCTACATTAGACATTTAAATATGATATAAAACTAAAAGTTATTAATATGATTTTATTAGGAAGCTCTTATTAGAATTAAAAAAAAATTATATTGCATTTGAAATTTTACCTTATAGCATTCGTAATAGATGTTCAATAGTTCAATGCAATGCAAATTGAACTATTTTGGCATCTATTCAATTGAACTTCAGTTTTACTTGCAATGGTACAGTTCAATACCTTGATATCAATAGTTATATCTTCTTACATACTCAAATAAAATAAAATTTTAATAACACTAAAAATTATACCATTGAAATATTCTCAAAAAAATCTTAAAAAATGTACCAATTTTGAATATATTTGAAGAAAAAATTTAATTTAATTTAGATTATTTTTAAAATTATAGGTAAAAAAAGGTTCAAGTATGCATGCTACACATGCATTAATTGCTGTATTTTTTTAAAATATTTTTTTATTAGAGGGTTCATTGCATAACATCCTCTATTGCAATTTGCAATGAACTAAATTACACCATTACAAGTGAGATTTTATTGCTTTAGTTCAATTACATGCAATAAAATTGCATTGATCATAACCATTGCATGTACTCTTATGTTGTTATAACAAAGCAAAATTTATTAATAAAAAAATAATGTAATTTATAAAGTTGTGTAATATACATTGTATGCGATTATTACACATAGTGTTTGGTTCTTTATAATTAAGGAGTCATTACCTGTTACTTAACAATAATAATCGTATACATATTTTTATTTTTTATATAAAATGATAATTTAAATTATTCATATAAAAAAGAATTCGAACTAGAGTACAAATAGACGAACATATCTACAACTGTGGGCATACTAATGTAGATCTTTAATTTAACATCACAAAAAAGATATTTTACATATCTAACTATATCTTGTAATTCTGTAAATTAAAAAAAATAATAATTAAAAACTATAACTTGTACCTCGCAACATAATACATGCAAGAAAGAGATTATCTAAAGCCCAACCAAACAATGAAAAGCAAAAACGAAGATAGGATAACAATAATGTCTCCCTTATTCGGTCAAGAAGGATTTTCCTGTCCTGCTCGTCGACACCCTGATCTAGGCTTTGCATGTGCACCACGTGTCGCAGATTGGGTAGGACACGGTGGCAGTTTGTTGAGGCCAAATGTCATGTTATGAATGACGCGTTGAGTTTTATGTGGTGCAAAATGGAGAGAGCAATAAAAGCGATTGGGTTGGGTCATAGAATAGTGTTGGGGTGGGGGATGATTATGAAAGAAAGGAAAGCTGGAGTTTGTTTTTATGACAGTAATGAGTGCCACTAGGCGTACTTGCTGACGCAGTGGCTTTCCTTGGCTGCAAAATCAAAATACAAATTTTCCAACTTCCTTCGTCTTTTTTTTTTTTTTTTTTTGCGAAAGAAGAACTTATTGATAAAAATTAAGAGGATACAACCATGTCATCGTTTACAATTGATTCCAGCCAGAAGGGAACTTCTTCAATCCAAGTTACCATAGTATTACAATTAAGAGCATGCTTTGCTAGAAAATGCGCTACTTGATTAGCCCCTCTTGGACTATAAGAGATAATAACATCTTCAAAGTGTTGTAGACTTCTCTTAATATCACCAATAAGATGCCCATCTGATGCCCAAGACTCTTCCTCATCCTTTTTTACATCATTTACCACCCCTTGTGAATCAGATTCAATTAAAATGGAAGAAAAGCCAGCATCCCGAGCAAATTTCATCCCGAAAAGAAACGTCATGATCTCCGCATGTTTAGATAAGGTGGCACTTGCAAGAGGAAGGGCCATAGCCGCCATCACTTCCCCATTGTCATTTCTAACAACAGCGCCAATTCCACCCACACCTGTTTCGAGAATAAAAGCAGCATCAACATTTAGTTTATATTTACCAGCTGGAGGAGGAGACCATTTAGTTGATTTCTCTACAAATAATTTAGGTTCCCCTTCTACAAGACTTCCATATTCACCAGCCAAGTGATGGGCTCTGTTAAAAATCACATCTTGTGCACCCTCAATAACAGCTTTATTTCTGTTTTGCCATAAACTCCAGCAGACATATAAAAACAATCGCATTTCATACCTCGAGAGATACATAGTGGCTATTTCAAACAAGTCCCCATAGTTGGAAAATTTTAGCCCTGTGAAAACCCCCCTAAACAGCACTTTCTTCCAAACTTTTTGGGCATTAGGACAACTCCACAAAGCATGAATTACACTCTCGGAATTCACATTACAGATGGGGCAAGAGTCCTCAGAAATTATTTTCCTTTTCAACAGATTAGATCTACAGGGAAGATAATTCTTAATAGCTCTCCAAGTAAAATATAAGATTTTTTGTGGTACCTCTTGGGACCAAACTTTCCTCCAGAAAGCATTTTGAACTCTTGGTTCCGAAGAAGATCCAACAGCCCCACTGCAATCCTTTTTCTTTGACATCTCCAGCCTGTATCCACTTTTCACAGAATAAATTCCATTAGCAGTATAATGCCACATCCATCGATCTTTGTGATAATTAACACTCAAAGGGATAGATTTAATAGCCTTAACATCTTCCTCATGAAAACACAAATTTAGTAAATCAACATTCCAATTCCCAGGAGGAAAAATAAAATCACTTACTTTAGTTTCTTGATCCAACACTTGAGGGGAAATAGGGCGGAAAGAGTTTGGTCTGGGAATCCAAGCATCACCATAGACTAGTGTTTCTTGTCCATCTCCAATCCTCTTCCTTAACCCACTCAAGAGCAACTCACGACCCCAAATTAGAGACCTCCAAATATATGAAGAAGCTCTTCCTTTACCAGCTGCCAAAAAATTACAATTTGGAAAATAACGAGCTTTTAACACCTTATGAATCATGGTCTGTTCATGGGTAAGAAGTCTCCAACATTGCTTAGCCACAAGCGCTTTGTTAAAAGACTCCAAATCTTTAAACCCCATTCCACCTTCATCCTTTGCAAAACACAAATGCATCCACTTTGCCCAACTAATACCTTTGCTACCCTTTGAATTCTTCCACCAGAATTTAGAAATCATTGAGTTTAATTCTGCACATAATGTTACAGGAAATTTAAAGACTCCCATAGCATAATTTGGAATGCTCTGAGCCACTGCCTTGATAAGGAGAGCCTTCCCTGCTTTTGAAAGTAATTTCTCTTTCCATCCATTCAACTTCTTTCTCAATCTTTCTTTTATTCCATTAAAACAATCCTTCTTTTTCCTCCCAATCACAGTTGGCAATCCCAAATATTTCTCATGAAACTCAACAATTGGGATAGTTAAAATGCTACTAACCTCATTCCTTAATTGCATGGTAGTGCCTGGACTGAAAGCAATCGCAGACTTAGCCAAATTTATTTTTTGCCCTGCTGCCAGCTCATAAATCTCAAACACCCTCTTTAGGGCTCTACATGCCTGTGGTGTTGCTTCAAGAAAGAGTAAGCTGTCATCTGCAAAAAACAAATGAGAAATTGGAGGGGCCCCCCTTGCAACTTCAATCCCTTTTATGTCACCAGAAAGCTCTGCTTGTTTGAGTAGTGTAGAGAAACCCTCTGCACAGATGAGAAATAGATAGGGAGACAAGGGATCTCCTTGTCTAATCCCTCTTTGTGGGATAATATTACCTTCAACAGCTCCATGCCTTAACAAAGAATATGAAACTGTTGAAATACACTCAAACACCAGCTTGATAAACTCATCAGGGAAACCCAATTTCTCCATCATTTTACAGATGAAATTCCACTCAACTCTATCATACGCTTTTGCCATGTCTAGCTTCAAAGCAAAACTTGGAGCTTTTTTCCCCCTTCTACTTTTCATGGCATGGATTGTTTCAAAAGCCAGAATGATGTTATCTGAAATTTGCCTCTTTGGAACGAAAGCACTCTGGCTTTCAGATATAATCATTGGAAGCACACACTTTAATCTGTTTGCTATGGCCTTAGAAATGATTTTATAAATCACATTGCAAAGAGATATTGGCCTGTATTGAGTCACAAATTCTGGTTTTTCCAACTTCCTTCGTCTTGATAACTTTATATATATAATTCATATATAATTCATATCCCTTCACATGGATTGTGGATAATTTGAACTTTGTTTTTGCCTGGTCAATTATAGCCTCTAATTCCACATGCTTGGCACCACAGTGAAAAAAGTGAGGAAAACTCTCCTCTTCTTTCAAATGTACACGGCTTTGATTTACGTAAAAAACAATCTTGAGGCAGGCCCCTTCCTTACCCTAATGAATGACAAAAAAAAAAATAATTTATAGCCACTAATTTGTTCACAATCCTTTAAAAAAAACAAAAAAACAAAAGAGAGAAACTAGAATGAATTGACTTGAGTCAATTTGGGCTTTCTATTTTGTGTAGATAATTTATTTGAGCTTTCTATTGAATGATAATTTCAAAACCAACCAACAAACAAAACCCATAAAAGAAAAAACCTCATTTGTTTGCTCGTTGATTAAATTTTCATATAATTATGTTGATATGTTTTTTTTAATCTAAGTTAGATTGGAGAAGAAGGGATTCAGATACAATACTTTAAATATAAAAATAACTACTCTTAACTACTTGAGCTATATACCTTTTACATTGATCTATTGTTTCATAAAAAAAAAGAGAAAGTCCTTGCATAAATGAACCTTAATATTTGTTGAAAGTCAAATAATAATAGGTTGATGCAAATAAAATTTACCCTCGCGGGAGTTGACCACTTTTCTTGCGGATGAAATTTGCCAATCTTTGGTCATAAAATGATGACCATACCTTCTACAGCGACTTTTACCGCGCGTCTGAACGCAAGGCCAAAGATCAACCCATTCCAATTCCAATTCACCTTTCGCCCCAGGCCTCCCTACTCAACCGTCTAGCGGCGGCGGCCACAGCCACGGCGGTTGTGGTTGTCACATTGCTACTGCATTTCATTTTCAATATAGAGTTGGAATTACAATCAATCCTATGAATCTCTAAACATTAATTGGTATTCTGGCAATGTGATTAGATTGAAGATTAATAATATTTGCTCAAGTTGGGAGGTGTATAAACATCAAGAATGGAGGTGACATTGAGAATTACCAGCCCGTCCGCAGGTGCGGGATTGGTCCCTACAGCCATTTGTCAGCCACAAGAGTCCATCTCCTCCAAAGGCATTTGGTTTCGAGATAATCCGTTAGATTATTCATTTCCATTAATCATGGCCCAAGTCAGCCTTGTCCTTTTGACCTCTCGAGCGCTTTATTATCTTCTCAGGCCTTTGGGACAAACCAAATTTGTCTGCAATCTCCTGGTACATATTCATCTCTCCATGCTTCACATGTTTTAGATATTGTCCTCTGGTTTTAATCAGAGTGTTTAAGGTTGTTTGTCCCCCTATTGTTTATTTCATAATATTCTAGCAACTTATGGAAATTTATTTATGTTTGTCACACTGTAATATTCTAGCTTTGATGGTTAATTGAAAACATTAAGGAGCAGCTTACTGGTTTTGTTTGTATGTGTTGATCATGTCTTAATTTGAAGCCTCCATCTTTAATTTGCAGGGTGGGATTATCTTGGGGCCTTCTCTGCTAGGGCACAAGAAGGTAATCAAGGAGAAGCTATTCAGAGACAAAGATGCTCACTTGTTTGAGATACTTTCTCTACAGGGCGTAATATACTCCATGTTCATAATTGCAGTTAAATTGGACAAAAACATGTTGAGAAGGACAGCAAAGAATGCTTGGAAGATTGGTCTCCCTGGGTTTCTTGTTCCCTTAGCAGTATCCCTAGGCCTTGTTCATCCAATAGGCTCCACCCTTCCTGGTCCCAAAGGAGGAATGTTCTTCATCTACTTTTCTTTCTCTTCTTTGTCTTTCACCTTCTTCCCGGTCATAGCTCAGGCCTTGAATGAACTCAACCTCATGACTTCAGAACTAGGCCATCTTGCCATGTCCTCTGCTCTGATCACTGAAGCCATCCAATGGCTTACCGTGGTGGTCCATATCATTTACGCCCAAAAAAGTCTAATCCACGGAATTTTGGCTTTGGTCTCCTTATTTGCACTCACAGTTTTGATTTTCTTTATTGTAAGACCCCTTATTCTACTAATTATTAAAAACACACCGCAAGGCAAGGAAGTGAAGGAGGTTTATGTGGTAGCAGTACTTCTTGGGGTTTTAGTTTCTGCAGGTATTTCTGACGCCTTGGGGGCAACTCCTTTGGCCGGCCCTGTACTTTTGGGGTTGGTCATACCGGATGGACCGCCTCTTGGTGCCACATTGATACAGAAGACCGAGTTCCTGGTCTCCGAGCTTTTTCTTCCGGTCTTTTTCTTTCGCGTTGGATTCATGACCGATGTGTACTCGTTTCGGGATTGGGGAAGTCTTGGCAAGCTTCAGATGGTTATTTTGCTCATATATGGAGCAAAGATTGTGACAGTTACAGTGGCTGCCGTGTGTTGTAAGATTAGGTTCAAAAATAGTTTTTTGCTCAGCTTGATCATGAACATCAAGGGTATAGTAGACCTTGTCGTTTTTAGTCGATGGAGGTTCTCCGGGGTAATCAATCATACTCTTCTCTTCTTTACTTTCCATTCAACTCTGAATTAATGTTTAATGTAAAAAAAAATGAAAAGAATCTTGTCTGAACATGACAATCTAACTTCTTAAACATTATGTGCAGATGTTAGACCAACAATCTTATACTCAAATCGTGTTGTCTATGCTGCTGGTGACATTGATCGCAACCCCGGTGGTTCGATTTTTGTACCAGCCTCAAATACGACTCGAGCCATCAAGCAAGCACTCACGCACCAGAAACATCCAATCTCCTCGATACGACTCCGATTTCAGCATTCTGTGTTGTGTCCACAACGAGGAAAGTGTTCGCAACATCACCTCCCTGTTAGAATCCTCGAACCCAACCGAACAGAGCCCTATTTTAGCCTATGTTGTCCGCGCAGTCGAGCTCATTGGTCGAGCCGCGCCACTGCTACTCCCATGCAAGAAGAAGCAGCAGGAGGAGGGAGGGACGAAGAAACTAAAGCGCACAAACACACCAACCCATCAATTGATGCGAGCCTTCTGGAACTACTCAAAGAACTCAAAAGGGCCTGTTTCCATCCATGCCTTCACTATGATCGCCCCTTACAATACAATGCATGAGACCGTTTGTCGTCTGGCGGAGGACAATAACATTCCTCTGATTCTCTTACCATTCCATGAAAACAACCAGTACACAGTTGGCGCAAATGTCATGGCGGGGATCCGCCAGTTCAACGTCAATGTACAAACATATTCCCCTTGTACAGTTGGAATACTAGTTGAGAGAGGGTTGCCAGCTCGGCTAACTGTTTCCCACTTCTCTTACAATGTGGGTGTGTTTTTCATTGGTGGGCCAGATGATCGAGAGGCATTGGCCTACGCCTCGCGCATGTCTGGCAACCCTGACGTGGGGATCACTGTGTTCAGGATCATCTTGCGGAATGAGTTGAAAGAAGGGAACACAAACGAAGAGGAAGTGGAGGAGACGCTGGACGAGTCGTTGGTGGACGAGTTTAAGATAAGGAACATGGGGAATGATTGCGTGATTTGGAAAGATATTGAGGTGTATGACAGTGTACAGATCATGGATGCCATTAGGAACTCGCAAGGGGATTATGACCTTGTGTTGGTTGGGCGGCGGCACACTGAGATATCGTTGAGGGATGAGGAAATGGCAGAATTTGTGCAGAATGCCGAATTGGGAGTGGTTGGTGACATGCTCGCCTCTGTGGATTTCTGCGGTGGAATGGTGAATGTGTTGGTTTTGCAAGAAAACGTGGAGTTGGGCAATGGAGCGTTTCGTGCCAACTCTGCAAAAAGGTCGGCAAAGTGGACTAAAGTTTCAGGGTAATTACCAAATTTTTTGGCAATGTGTATGGCAGAAGGTAGACAGAGGAGGAATGACTCATGGCTAGCTACGTTTCTCCTTTCGCCTAGTTTTACTGTTAATAAATTTTGTGCAAAACCAAATATGCGAAGAGTTACTAGTTTTTTAAAGTCAACGAGAATTACTAGTTTGATACGTGTTCCCTTTGTGATTAAATGGAAAATTTTCAATGACAACATTCAGCCTTCAAACTCTTGTAATGTTTTTGCATATTTAATGAAGGGAGTTTGCCTTGAACCCCAAAAAAAAGAAGAAAAAGCTTGGCTTGTATGTATCGAGCTTCAACAAACTCCAGCTCATAAATGACTGAATTCTAATGACTATAAATTGAAATAAGCTATATATGACTTGGCCAGCTTCATCCCCTCATCAGACTTTGAGTTTGAGCTATCTGTCCCTCATGTAGTTAGTTGCTTTCTCATCATCTTGTACCAGTGTACAACGCCTCTTTCCCGCAAAGGGGGGGATAACACAAGATCACTTGAATTACCTGTTCTTGCCTTCTTATTTTACTATAACAACTCATGCTTTGCTCATAGTTCCATACATATATAATGTACCTTAAAAGCTTCTGAAATCGATTTCAAACCTGTAGTGGTCGGTGACGGGGATGGTTGTCCTACCAATAATCTTGAATTTTTACTTTCAATCTACTGCTCGAAAAATTCATAGGGGGGGTTGAGGTGACGACCAAAACCATGGATGTGCTCAAGTTGGGAGGGACAGAAATGATAAATAGAACCCAAACTATCCTGGCCATTCGAAGAACGGTTTGTGTTCCAGTTCAGCGCATTGATTCCGAGGGCATTTGGTTTAAAGACAATCCTTTAGATTTTACATATCCTCTAATGTTGTTCCAAATCATCCTTCTTGTTCTCATCTCTCGAGCGCTTTATTGTTTGCTAAGACCTTTGGGACAAACCAAATTTGTCTGCAATCTCCTGGTATGCTTCTTCGAATTTTTCTATTTCTTTTCTTTGGTATCAAATGTACACTTTAATAAGTTATTTGAACCCTCCTTTCTTTTTATTGCTTGTTTTTCTTTAGGGTGGCATCATCTTGGGGCCTTCCTTGGTAGGGCACAACAAGGCATTAAGGGACAAACTGATGTTCGGAGGAAAAGAGGTTGGATTGTCAGACACTCTTGCTCGTGTCGGCGTAATATACTCGGTATTCTTAATTTCAGTGAAATATGACATGGCGACGTTCAAAATGAAGGCGAAGAATGGTTGGAAGATTAGTTTGGTGGGATTTCTCTTTCCATCTGCAGTCACCTCAAGCTTGGTTTACACGAACGCCAGCACCATTTCCGGGCTCAGTGGAGGAACATTCTTCCTTTTAGCTCTTACATTTTCTTTATCTTTCACATACTTCCCTGTCGTAGCTGAGGCCTTGGATGAGCTCAACCTCATGACTTCTGAGTTGGGCCAACTTGCCATGTCATCTGCCACCATCAACGACATAATCCAATGGATCTTCACGGTGGTGCATCTCATAGTTATTCAACGAAGTATAAACTACGGAGCTAAGACTTTGGTTAGCTTATTAGCATTGATATTATTCACTGTTTTTGTCATCCAGCCGGTTATAAAATGGATCGTCAAGAGAACACCAGAAGGACAAGAAGTAAAGGACGGCTATGTGATTGCAATGCAACTTATGCCTCTTGTCATGGCCTTTCTCTCTGACATCATAGGCATGAGGCCTGAAGCTGGGCCTGTCCTTTTGGGGTTAGTCGTTCCAAATGGACCGCCTCTTGGTGCAGCACTTGTACAAAAAACTGAATTCGTGGTCTCCGAAATTTTTCTGCCCTTGTTCTTTTTCCGGGTTGGCTTGACCGTAAACGTCTACTCTGTGGACGATTGGTCGAGTTTTAGAAAACTTCAGCTTATGCTTACCATGTCTTATGTTGCGAAGATTATCGCAGTTACGGTGATTGCGTTGTGCTGCAAAATTAGATTAAGAAATGCTTTCTTGCTCAGCATGATGATGAGTATGAAGGGCCTAATAGAGCTTATCGTTTACGATGCATGGAAGGCTGTTAAGGTAAGAAACAGAGAGAAACAGAGACTCTTTAATTTCTAGTTCTTTTTTGTTTTTCGTTTTCCGTATACCAACAATGAATTAATTTGGGTTCCAAATTTTAATCAAATGCAGGACATAGATGAGCAATTTTTCACTCATATCGTGTTGTCTGCTCTTGTGATGACCATGATCGCATCGCCGTTGGTACTGTTCATGTACACCCCTCCCAGAGCATCGGAAACCATACTTTCCCGAATCAGAAACATCCAATCAATGCCAAGCAACTCAGACATGTTCCGCATTCTTTGTTGCTTCCACAACGAGGAGAGTATCCCCAACATCATCTCCCTCCTCGAAGCCTCAAACCCGACACCATCAAGCCCCATTTACGCCTACGTTGTCCACGCAGTCGAGCTGGTTGGCCGCGCTGTACCCCGACTAGTCGCCTTCAACATTGAAAAACAGAATAAAAAATATACCCGCCAAAACTCAGCCACTCGTCAAATGGTTCGGGCATTCGATAACTACTTGAAAATCTCCAGCGGGCCGGTCATAATCCAAGCATACACTATGATCGCGCCGTATAAATGTATGCACGAGAGCCTTTTTCGCCTGGCTGATGACAAGTTTGTGCCTTTGATCATCATACCATTTCATGAAAACCATCCAGGCGTTGTTGGACCAAGTATGGTCGCCGCGATCCGACACTTCAACGCCAATGTGCAATTATATTCCCAGTGTACGGTTGGGATCCTAGTCGACAGAGGCATGTCTTGTCCACTGAGCTCAATCCACTTCTCTTGCAATGTAGCTCTATTTTTTATTGGGGGAGCAGACGACCGCGAGGCGTTAGCCTTCACGGCACGCATGTCTGGCAATCCAAATGTCGGCATGACGGTGTTCAGGATAGCTTTGAGGAGTAAATTGAAAGAACGAAATGAGGAGGAGCAGGTGGATGCAAAGCTGGACGAGTCGTTGATGGATGAGTTCAGGCTAAGGAACATTGAGAATGACCTGTTGGACTGGCGGGAGATCGAGGTGGATGACAACGTGCAGCTTATGGATGCGGTTATGAACTCGCAGGGGAGTTATGATCTTGTTATGGTGGGGCGGCGGCATGCGGATATGACATTGAGGGATGAGGAAATGACGGAGTTTGTGGAGAATGCAGAGCTGGGAGTGATTGGTGACATTGTTGCTTCCTCGGATTTTTGTGGCGGGCAGATGAATGTGTTGGTGATACAAGAAAGCAGGGAATTAGGATATGGAGCTTTTCGCAGTGGACTTTGAAATTTTGGCAATACATGATGAAATCTGCGCCGGCTAACAAAATTTCGCCTAATGTGGTCGAAGGCCATCATGTTAGCGAGATTCTAGTTTAATTAAGATATTTGTTTTCTAGTTTATTAGGATTATATTTCTTTCATTTTTGTACATATATTGTGTAATTAGGTTTTTATCTTGTTTCCTAATTTGGCCATACTAGGGTTACATCCTTGTATTATAAATACCTTCTTTTGGAGAATGAAATACAACCTGAAAATTATTCTACCATATTGTTTGACTTGGTATCAGAGCCTAGTTTCCTGGTGACCTGTGTGTTGTGCCCACCCGCGTTCTATGCCCATATTTTTTCTCTACCTGTACCATGTGTGCCCTCCTGGGTTTGTGTGTTGTGTTGTAGTGTTCGTGTCATTCATGTTTTCGTGCATCTACCGTCTTAGTGCATTTTGCTGTGTTCCGCTATCTTCGTGCCTGTCTTCTTGCATCTGCCGTATTTGTGCATTTGCTGTGTTCCGTTATATACTATGCCGTGATCTGTTGAGTTTCTGCTGCAATTATGGGTGATAACTCCATTGTTGCTGCTGTTGCTGCTGCCTCTGCAAATTTGTGTGTTTTTTATTTTATTCCAAGTACTTACTCTAATACTTGGATAATTGACACTGGTGCTTCTGATCATATGACTTATGATACTAAATTTTTTGATGAATTGTCTAATAACACCCGTGACCCATACATAACTAGTGCTAATGGCTTGCCCTCTCCAATTACTGGTGAGGGCACAATCTCTTTCACTCCTACTCTGTCATTGTCTCGTGCGTTATTAGTTCCCAATATCCATTGTAACTTGTTATCTGTTGATCGATTACTTGATACACTTACTGCTTCTGCTACTTTCTATCCTACGCATTGATCTTTTCAAGATCTCAAGACTAATGAGACGATTGGGCATGGTAAACGGATAGGAGGGGTTATATTATTTGACATTGCCTTCTACACAAGTTCGTGATCATGTCGTTAATACTGTTCAAAGTTGCAGTGTCAAAGACAAACAACAAATTTAGTTATGGCATCGTCGCTTGTGATGAGTCCAGTTTTAAGTGTGAGACATGTATTTTGGCAAAGAGTCATCGCACTATGTTTCCTTTGAGTGACAGTAAAGCTGCAAAGCCTTTTGATTTAGTGCATACTGATGTGTGGGGTCCAGCTCGCGTTACTTCGAATGGATTTCGTTGGTTCGTCACATTTATTGATGATTGTACCCGACTCACTTGAGTTTTCTTTCTGAAAAATAAACATAATGTTGCTTCCATCCTTCTAGAGTTTTGTACTATGATGTCTACTCAGTTTCATACTCGAGTCAAAGTATTCCGGACTGATAACGGAAGCGAATATGTGAATAACACTTTGGCATCTTTCTTCCGTACTCAAGGTATTATTCATCAAATGACAACCCCATTTACTCCTCAGCAAAATGGTGTGTCTGAATGCAAGAATCGTCAGTTACTTGAAGTTGCCCGCTCTCTTATGTTGGATATGTCTGTTCCCCCATCATCTTTGGGGGCATGCTGTTTTATCTACTGCCTATTTGATTAATCGTACTCCTAGCCGAGTTCTTTGTAACACCTCGACCCCAAATTTCCCTAAATTTTACCCTTATTTAATTATTTAATTATTTAAGGGTATTTTAGTCATATTTTTAGCCGAAGAGAGTTTGGGACCGTGACTTGTATTTTTGGATAGGTCGTACTGAGACGAGTTCATAGACACGTAGTGGGCTCGAATCGGAGTTGTAACGAGAGAGATATGGTCAAAAGAAGTCCAGTGGCACAATCGTAAATATTTCGAAATGAGATTTTTTATAAAAATCTGGTTCTCTCTCTCTCTCTCTCCTCTCCCTCGCGCGCGACAGCCGGCCACGTTTTGGCCGGCCGTGCTCTCCTCCGGCCACCAATGACGACGGGACAGGTACCAAAATGACCGGGCCGTCGTCCTCTTCCTACCCCAGCCAGCCCCTTCCTCCAGCCGCAGCGATTTTGCCGGAATTTGGAGAAGAAGCGGCCGACGTCGCCGGATCTTCACAGCCGCCGATCTCCCTCCTCCGGCCACCAATTCCATCGACCCAGGTATGGATTTTGAACCTCTCGAGCTGTTCTAGCTGATGGTTGGGGTAGGATTAGATCGATTCTTAGCGTAGACAACTCGATTTTCGAATTGAAAATCGGCCGAAACTTCGGCCGCCGTGATCAGCCATTTCCGGCCACTTTTTGGGGTAGGTCCAAGAACAAAAGTGGCTCCAAATAGGGTGTTATACCTAGGGTAGGAGTTTGGAGCCGTGGTTTTGAGATTTTCCTGGGAAGCGTTATCACTTTGGGCACCACTCGCTGCCGGCGCGTGCGGCAGCGCGTGGGCACGGTGGAAAAAGTAGCACCATGTTCCGATGAGATCCTTAGGTTGTCACGAGTGCGTAGGATTTTGCGGATCTCAATTCGGACGTCGTTTGACTATCGAACGGATAATCGCATATTGTGCGTAATCCGGGTTCGATAGGTTGGGACCGTTGGATGGTCCCAAATTTAATATATGTTAATCTAGGTAATTCTAGGATCGTGTAGGATTTCACGGATTGTGAATCAGAGCCCCGGATGTTCCGAATAATAATTTTAAAGTTTGTATTTTATATTAATTGTCAGATCGTGCGATCGTGAGCAATCCGACCGTTCGATCTGAACCAAACTTGCAGGACAAGTGTCCTATACCTGGTAGAACCCATAGGGACCTTCGGATCGGAAATTGGAGGTCGTGGGTTCCGCAGGTCCGTTTGACCAGGGTTAGAGAAGTTTGACCCTTGGTTGACCGTGAGTCTCCCGGAGTAATCTCACCTTTCTAGGGGAGATTATCGGGTACTAGATGATTGTGGAGGGTTACACAATATTAGAATTAATTTATATAATTATAAATTATATATGGTTGTACAAGGGTACAACAGAGTCTAGAATGTCAGTTTGGAGTGCTATACGCACTACTTTAGGTACCTCCCCGGATGTTGGATTCACTACAAGTACCACCAAGTGAAAGTTAGGTCCCGCGTGGCGTAGGTTATCCGGCGTTGGGACAGACCACATACGTGGCGTTGGTTGTACCGGCGTATGGGGAGCTATGTAATATGATGTTCATGTCTCACGTGGCGTAGGTTATCCGGCGTTAAGACAGGCCTCATACGTGGCGTTGGTTGTACCGGCGTATGGGGAGATTATGTGATATTGTGTTGAGGTCGCACGTGGCGTAGGTTATCCGGCGTGTCGACAGACCCCATACGTGGCGTTGGTTGTACCGGCGTATAGGGAGATTTGTGATATGATATTGAGGTCCCGCGTGGCGTAGGTTATCCGGCGTTGGGACAGGCCCCATACGTGGCGTTGGTTGTACCGGCGTATGGGGAGATGTTATGATAGTATGGCATGGTCGCACGTGGCGTAGGTTATCCGGCGTGTTGACAGGCCCCATACGTGGCGTTGGTTGTACCGGCGTATGGGGAGAATATGTGAAATACAGAGAAATAAAATAAGGCATCGCCCAAGTGTGGAATTGAGTTTTTAGGGAAGAACTACGTGTGGCTTGATCCCTCAAGGAGGGTACGTAGGCAGTCTAAGGTTATTAGGTGCAGCCGCAGACTAAATATTAGTCATTTTGGTATTTGAATTGTTTGGTAGTTGTTTGAGAATTATTGGAAGGCCGAAGGCCATTTATGAGAATTTGCATGAAATTATATTGTTCATGCTGCCCGTTGGGAATATTAAATGCGTTTTTATGCAGGTTGAAATTTTGGGAAATGTCCAAATTATAGGGGAGACTCTGCCGAAATTTCGGCAGGAAGTCTCGGTTTTTAGTAAGTGGGCCTGACATCGGGGTGATGTCAGGAATTCCAAAGGGTTCGTCTCGGATTTTGAGAAAATTCGGGGCGAGTCCTTAAATTCTTGATTTCAAGACTCCACATGATGTGTTTGGTGACCATGTTTCCCCTGTATCAGTCTCTAAGTTGCCCCTTAAAGTTTTTGGGTGTGTTGCCTATGTTCATGTCTACTCTCACCAATGGAGTAAACTTGATCCTTGTACTCTGCGATGTGTCTTTATTGGTTACTCTTCTACTCAGAAAGGTTATAAGTGCTACCATCCACCTACCCAAAAGGTGTATGTTACTTTGGACGTGACTTTCCATGAAAAAGTGCCCTATTATGTCTCTCCCTCCTCTCCAATTCAGGGGGAGATGGGGAGTGAATTGGAGAGTCTTGGATTAGAGAATGATGTGTTTGAAGATACTGCTCTCGGGAAGGAAACTACCTGTAGCACTGAAGTAAGTGACCGGTCGCCCATATTTGAAGATGAAACTTGTAGTCCCTGTAAAGAAACTACGGATCGCCCTCTGGAACTCGACCAGTCGCCCATATCTGGAGATGAAACAGGTGTTCTTGGTGACGAAATGACCGGTTACACTGAAGCAAGTGACCAGTCGCATGTATCTGAAAATAATGACAGTGATTCTTGTATGGATGAGTTCGATGCAATACCCTCATCTGCCCTGCCAGTGCCCCAATCTACTCGTGATAGTGAATTAAGTGAGGTAATTTCTAATGATCTATCTGTGTCAACTTATCAGTTACCCTTACGAACCACTCATGAGAAACCTAAAGTACAATATTCTTTTGATATACATGCCAAGTCTAAATATCCATTTAGCCATTATGTGTCAACTCATTGTTTGTCTAAGTCATATGCATCATATTTATGTCAATTATCTAGTGTATGTGTGCCAACTAAGCTGCATGATGCTTTATCTAACCCCAAATGAATGGATGCCATGAATGTTGAAATGGATGCCTTGAATAAGAATAAAACATGGGATTTAGTTTCTTTGCCACGAGGGAAGAAAGCTGTTGGATGCAGATGGGTGTTTACTTTGAAGTATAAAGCTGATGGTTCCATTGACCGTTACAAGGCTAGATTGGTTGCAAAAGGTTATACTCAGACCTATTGGAGACTTTTGCTCCAGTGGCAAAGCTCAATACTATGCGTATACTATTGTCTCTGGCTGTTAACTGCGACTGGCCCTTATTACAATTCGATGTCAAAAATGCGTTTCTACATGGTGACCTCAAGGAGGAGACTTACATGGATCTCCCTCCTGGTATTCCTGTAACCTCTAAGGAGGGTGTTGTGTGTAAGCTGCGGAAGTCTTTATATGGATTGAAGCAGTCTCCAAGAGCGTGGTTTGGGAGATTTGCAGCATCTATGAAGAAATTTGGGTATGTGCAAAGTAACTCAGACCATACTTTGTTTCTAAAGCATCATAAAGGTAAATTGATAGCTTTAATTATTTATGTTGATGATATGATTGTGACTGGAGATGATCAAGCAGAAATGCAAAATCTTCAAAAGTATCTGGCTTCTGAATTTGAGATGAAGTCATTGGATGATTTGAAGTACTTTCTTGGGATTGAAATTGCCAGATCTAAACATGATATCTTTCTATCTCAAAGAAAGTATATTTTGGATTTACTTGCAGAGACTGGAATGTTAGATTGTAAACCAATTGATACCTCTAGTGAACAGAATCATAAGTTGGAATTGTATCGTGATCAAGTCCCTACAGATAAAGAGCATTATCAACGACTTGTGGGGAAATTGATTTATTTATCTCATACACGTCCTGATATTACATATGCAGTGAGTGTAGTGAGTCAGTTTATGCATTCTTCTAGTGAAGATCATATAAGTGTTGTGATGCGCATCTTGAGGTATCTGAAAGTAACTCCTGGAAATTGGCTAATGTTTTGCAAGTATGGTCATAAAGATGTGGAAGGTTATACGGATACTAATTGGGCTGGTTCAGTCACTGATAGACGTTCTACGTCTGGGTATTTCACATTTGTTGGTGGTAATCTTGTTACTTGGAGGAGTGAAAAGCAAAAAGTGGTGTCTAGGTCTAGTGCCGAGGCCGAGTACCGTGGGATGACTCAAAGTGTGTGCGAGTTACTATGGTTAAGAAGATTGTTGAGAGATCTTGGGTTTGGACTTCATAAACCGATAGATTTGTATTGTGATAATAAAGCTACAATTACAATTGCACACAACCCTATGCAACATGATCGTACAAAGCAAGTGGAGGTTGATCGACATTTTGTTAAAGAGAACTTGGATGTTGAAATTATTTCTTTTCCGTTTATATCATCCGAGAATCATCTGGCAGATGTTCTTACGAAAGCTGTGTCTACTACGGTCTTTCTCAACTCGCTTGACAAGTTGGGCATGCGTGACATCTTTGTTCCAACTTGAGGGAGAGTGTTAGCGAGATCCTAGTTTAATTAGGATATTTATTTCCTAGTTTATTAGGATTATATTTCTTTCCTTTTTGTACAGATCTTGTGTAATTAGCTTTTTATCTTGTTTCCTAGTTTGACCCTACTAGGGTTACATCCTTGTACTATAAATACCTTCTTTTGGAGAATGAAATACAACCTCAAAATTATTCTACCCATATTGTTTGACTCATCAACTATCGAACAACGAAATGTCGATTGATTTTTGAGCAATGATTTGGTATTTGTTTAAAGATTCGGAAGATACAAGCCAAAACAGAGGAACAACTGTTGATGAGCATAACAGAGTAACTTGGTTGAACATTTTATGATTCAAAATGTGAGGAGGGGAGTGGTGACTAGTCAGTTTAGTTAGAAAACTTTAGGAGTTAGATTTTGTTGCCATGAAGGCCAGAATTTTCTTGTAAACAATGACACTTTTGGCTTTTATAAGTTGTAGCTTGTTTTCCTCCTTTTTACCTAGTTGCACTCAAATTTTACCCAATTTTTCATGTGTTTAATATTAATATCTGATATTCTACTTCATCTTATGTGTTGAGGATAAGTTCTTTTGTTGAATGAATAAGAACCATTTCCCAAGCTGAACTTGAAATTTTCAGTCAGTTTTGTTAAAAAATTTATAGATAATAATTTCGCAAACCTCATGAACCATTTGTGATATAAAGATTAACCTTTAAGGACCAATTATGTCACCAAAAAAAAAAAAAAATCTTAAGGACAAAAGATGATAATTTTCTAAACCTCATGGACCATTTGTGATAAAAAGCCTTATATTTATTTATAATTTCATATTGCTTGTGTTCGAATAAGATTTTTTGTGTGGATATATTGCGCATGAGGCTCTTTTTTTTTATATATTTTTTTCTTTTTTTAATAAAAAATTTATAAAAAAAAAAATAATTCGTGCTGAACGTGTTTGAATAGTTTTTTTTTCTCTTTCCGGATAGAGCATTAAAATATTAATTATTGATGAATAGAGCAAAATTTTTATTTATTTATTTATAAATATAAAACAACAATATTTTTTTTTAGTACAATGGATAGTCTAAACTATAGGGGAGGGGGATTTCACACGCACAACTATGATGTCGTGAGGATTCAAACCTGAGAGATCTTTGGTTTGCAAGTTAAGGCCCTTTTTGCCCACCCCAAGATGAGTGCTCTCCTATTCTGACTTCCCCAGAGCCTTGGGTAGCACAGCCAAGACAACGATGGGTTTTCTGCCCCTACGGGGGTGGAGCGACATAAGTTTTGAGAATTCAAGAGAAGGTCATGGCGAGATGAGCTGTTTATCATTTCGCAAATCATTTAATATGCGGGAAGGTATTCCTATTATCCCTTATCTAGTAGAAGATGATATTAGAGATATGGAGATAAATCCGGATAGAAAATATTTTGATTGGAGAATTTTCCATTTTTGTTGTTCCCCTCCCAAGGGCAGCTTCTTACGCGTTACTCACCCGTTCGCCACTGGAAGCACCACTTCTCGTCCGACTTGCATTTTCACTGAGTTAGACCCGTTGGCCAAAAAGCTATATTAATTATTGATAAATAGAGCAAATCGTTTTAGTGGATATTGAAAGAGCAAATGGTGTAATCCATTGTCCATGGTGTCCAAGGACTCATAGTGTCATTATGCATCAGCCTTGTGAGAAAACAGGTCTCTTATTAGAGGCTGCATTGATAGGCAATGCTTTGAACAAGAAATATAATTTGGTTTCATTCATAATAATTAAAGTGATTCACAAATAATATGATGAGCCTTAACAAACTCCAACATGGATGACTAATTTCTAACTATAAATTGAAATCCGTTGGAACAGCATAACCAATTTTTTTTATATTATTATTTTTACAAATTTTATGTCTGTAGTGTTTGACTTTAGCCAACTCCTGTACGTATTTCGTTGGTTCCTACCAAAGAAATTGACAACTAACATAACGACTCTTACAGCAAAAGGGAGGGCGCCATAAAAAAAACTAAAAATTATCTGCTGTCCTGGTATATGTATTTCACTTGAAACAGCTCATATGCTTCTCAACTTAGGCTTCAGTTATTAACACTGAGTTTTACTTCAAATTACAACCAACCAAGAACCAACCTTAGGTTTCAAAGTTTTTGCAAACTCTCAATCTCAAGCGATCATTTGGGAATTTGGGAAATGGCTGCCTTAAGCAACAACACACAAGTTGATGTAGTGGAACCGCAGCATTGCATGCTAGTTCATGCCTCCTCCTCCAGAGGCATTTGGTGCGGAGAGAATCCTTTCGACGATCCCTATCCTCTAATGCTAGCCTAAATCATCCTAGTTGTTCTTACTTCCCGGCTGCTTTATTTTTGGCTCAGGCTATTGGGACAAACCAAGTTCGTCTGCAATCTCCTGGTATGCTCACCCAAATGCTCATCATGCTTGTTGTTGAAAGTTTTTATTTCCTAATTCAACAATGAGATTTGAATTTAAAAAACTAGGGTCATGTTCCTCAAGTTTACCATTTAAGTTTGTGACATGACATTATTATCTGTTTGGTTGAAATGTTCTTCAGAGTGGCATTATCTTGGGGTCCTCTGTTCTTGGGGGCAGCAAGGCATTCAAGGACAGACTATTCGCAGCTAAAGTGATTCCATTGTTTGACACAATGGCCACTGTTGGTGCAATATACTCCATGTTCCTTGATGCATTGAAATTTGACGCAACCCGCTTCAAAAGAACGGCAAAAGATAGCGTGAAAATTGGTCTGGTCGGCTGCATCTTACCTTCCGTAGTTACCTCAACCCTCCTCCTCCTGCTAGGCCTAGGGGGCGCCATTCATGGACTCGGGCCAGCTCCTGCAGGAACATTTTATCTCACTATTACCTTTTCTTTAACTTTTTTTCCTGTGGTAGCTCAGGCCATGGATGAACTCAACCTTATGACCTCTGAATTGGGCCAATTTGCCATGTCCTCTGCCATCCTCAACGATGTGATCTTCTGGTTCCTCATTGCATTGCATCTCATATTCACGAAACCAGACGCAACCTATCGCATTGAGAGTTTTATTTCCGTCTTTGGGTTGATATTATTCACTGTCTACGTCATACGCGCAATTATGCTGTCGATTGTCAAGAACATCCCCCAAGGACAAGAAGCCAAGGAAGTTCATGTAGTTGCAATACAACTTGGGGTTCTAGTCATGGCTTTTATCTCCAATGCCTTAGGCACAGCGCCGTACGCGGGTGTTGTACTTCTGGGGCTAGCCATACCCGGTGGACCACCTCTTGGTGCAGCCATAGTCCACAAGACCGAATATTTGGTCTCCCAAATTCTTATGCCAATGTTCTTTTTCTACGTTGGATACAGAATAAATTTGTATTCGATTCACGATTGGATGAGATTTTCCATACTTCAGACGATCATTATCATGTCGTACGTTTCAAAGATTGTGGCAGTTGTAGCGGCTGCAATGTGGTGCAAAATCGGGTTTAAAAATGGTCGAAGGCTCAGCATGGCCATGAGCGTCAAGGGTATAATAGCGATTATTTCTTATTCTCGATGGAGGACCGTAAAGGTAAATAAAACTCTTTCCCTTTTTCTTTCACTTCCATAATATCCCACCCCATACAATATATGTTAATTTTGATTCCAAGTTGATATTTCAATGGCAGCTCATAGATGAACAAGCTTTTACTCAAATAGTGTTGTCTATGCTGGGGATGACCATGATTGCAACACCATTGCTACGATTCTCATACAACCCTAAAATCCGACTCGGAGCATCAACCAAACGTCCCCGCTTCAGAAGCATCCAATCAATACCAAGCAACTTCGAAACATTTCGCATTCTTTGTTGCTTTCACAACCAAGAAAGCATCCGCAACCTTATTACCCTCCTGGAAGCCTTATACCCGACGCTAGCAAGCCCCATCTGCGCCTACGTGGTCCATGCAGTGGAGCTGATCGGGCGTGCGGCGCCACTACTAGTCCCTCACAATAAATTAAAGCACACAAATACACCGACCCATCAAATGATTCAAGCCTTTGAGAATTACTCAGACAACTCCGAGGGACTGGTCACGATCCATGCTTACGATATGATCGCTCCTTACAAAAGCATGCACGACACAATAATCCGTCTTGCACAAGACAAGGTCGTTCCTCTGATTATCTTACCATTCCATGATCACCAGGGTACGGTTGACCTCACTTTGATTGCCTCCATACGCCAATTCAACATCAATGTGCAAACAAATTCCCCATGTACAGTGGGAATACTTGTTGACAGAGACTTGTCTAGTCGGCTGAGATTGACAAGCTCTTCCTTCAATGTAGCGGTGATTTTCATTGGTGGAGCAGATGACCGTGAGGCGTTGGCCCACGCAGCACGAATATCTGGCAATCCTACCGTGGGTATGACGGTGTTCAGGATAATCTTGCGGGTAAACTAGAAGGAGGTAACCAAGAGGAGGAAATAGAGGCCAAGCTCGACCAGTCTTTGGTCGATGAGTTTAAGCTGGGGAACATCGGGAATGATTGTGTGAATTGGTATGGTATCGAGGTGGATGACGGTGCACAATGAGTGCCATTAAGAAGTTGCAGGGCGATTATGATCTTGTCATGGTAGGGCGACGGCACGTGGAGATGTCGCTGAGGGATGAAGAAATGGCGGTATTCATGGAGCATCCAGAGCTGGGAGTTGTCGGTGACATGCTGTCTTCTTTAGATATCTGTGATGGGATGGTGAATGTGTTGGTCATGCAAGAACGCAGAGGCTTAGGCTGTGGAGCTTTTCGTAGTGACTCTGCTAGGGTTTCATAGAATATTTCTCTACTACAAAATGTTAAACGGAGAATGACTTACAAAGGAGTTCCTTGCTTCCTAGTGAGACTGAGAAGCAAAACAAGTAGCTTTGGTTAGCTAGAAGTAAACACTATATCTCCTTCCCTCTAGTTTCTTATTTTGTTAAAAGAATTTCCTAGTTAGAAGATTGTGAACATTGGAAGTTAGAAATATTTTCCTTTTAATTGGGTCTCTTTTTCTGGGGTAAATATAATGTCTAGGGTTTGCTTGTAACTTAGCTTGTTTAGTTGTTTTCCTTTACCTGGTTAATATTGTACCAAGCCAAAAGTTTGCTGATTTTTCAGAAATGATGTAGTTTCCGGTTCAATAACATAGATTTTCCGGTAGCATACATTAATATTTACTAATTAAGCATTAGATCTTTATAGCCCTTTGTACTTATTGTTTGTGCAAATAATCTCACGGGAGAATATTCGCCCAAGATTCCTTCGTCTTCTCCGCCTCTCTTTCTCCCTGCAAAACAGATCGGAGTAAAAGACCACACCCGGGGGGTGTTGGCCAAAGGCCCTCCGATGCCTAAGTCAGTTCAATCGATCTTTAGAGTAACGATAGCTAAAATAGGGTACGGAATGTGTTTAAAATATAAATCGGGCGGCCGGAGCCTTATGTAAAAGAGAGAAAGAGAGGAGGTGGCTAGGGTTTGAGAGGAATTTTCTGCAGAGATTTTAGTAGTAATTCTGACGTACCTCCACCATTATGTGTGGCTATGCTTTTATAGTAGTCTCGGAGGCTAGGGTTTCAGAGGAATAATTCCGTAGATGGAAGGGAATTATTCCTCCCCTTTTTGGAATTGATTTGATTAATTAGGGATTTGATTAATTAGGGTAAATCAAATCCCTAATTGTGGTAGGTATCAAATCAAATCCTGATTCAATTAGGTAACTCCTCATTTAATTGGGGATCGTGGTAATTAACCAAATCAAATCTCAACCTAATTAGGTAACGTTCAATTTAATTGGATAATTCCCAATTAAACTGAGTAACTCCTAATTAGGTTGATTGACTCCCAATTTGGTCAAATAATCCCCAAATGGTAGGAATTATTTGACCTAGGGTTTGATTTAATTAGGTTCCCACACTTATCACGTTACCCTTAATTCAATGATAATCAATATGCTAAAATACAGCCAAAGAGCAAGAACACTAGAATCCAACAGGAAGAATGTGAAAACCTCAAATGTATTCAATTATGAAAATAGGGATAACAACCTTAAAATCCTACCCAAAGTTTGCTTAAATACTTCCTCAAGTTCCTAGAAACCCTAGGGACCCAAAAAGGAATTAAAAGGGAAAATAATAAAAATTCCAAAAGCTAGTTAAAATAATCAAATGATGTTTTAGGCTGCTAAAGATGTCAAACACCCAAAAGAGCCCATACAACATGGAAAAGCAATGAGTTAACACCGTTCTCTTCGAAACGACAAGTTATATAGAAAAGCTGGTTCCGTCAATGAAATTTGATGCTTGGCACTTTCATAATTTCTTGAGTCTTATCTCTGACTATAAATTGAAATCCGTTGTAACAGCATAACCAATTTATTTATTTGTTTACAACTTTTATGTTGAAGTGTTTGACTTTAGCCAACCCCGGTATTTTGTTGGTTGCTTGCTACGAAAGAAATTGACAACAACCATACCGCTCTCTATAACGACTCTGACAGATCAAAGGGTACGTAGGGCGCCATAACCACCAAAAATCACTCAAATTTTTCCAAGAGTTTTTGGAATGATTATGTGGGTTTCGTATTCATATATAGCCTGGCAATCTCAAGCAATCAATTTGGAATTTGGGACGGGGGAGGGACGAAAGAAATCAATGACGTCCTTGAACAACAACACACAAGTTGATGTAGTGGAAGAGCAGCATTGCATGCGATTTCCGGCCGCCTCCAGCAGAGGCATTTGGTTCGGAGAGAATCCGTTGGACGATACCCATACTCTAATGCTGGCCCAAATCATCCTAGTCGTTGTTACTTACCAGCTTCTTTATTTTTTGCTCAGGCCATTGGGACAAACCAAATTCGTCTGCAATCTCCTGGTACTAATTAATTCAGTTTGTGACATTGTTATTAATTATTCTTTTCTTTTTGGTTGAAACTTAAATATAATATGTTTTTCAGAGTGGCATTATCTTGGGGTCCTCTGCTCTTGGGGGCACCAAAGGATTCAAGGACAGACTATTCGCAGCCAAAGTGATCCCACTGTTCGACTCAATGGCCACTGTTGGTGCAATATACACCTTGTTCCTTGCTACATTGAAATTCGACGCACTCCGCTTCGAAAGAACGTCGAAGAAAGATACCGTGAAAATTGGTCTGGTCTGCTGCATCTTACCTTCCGCAGTCACCTCAACCCTCCTTTTCCAGCTAGGCGGCCCCGGCACCATTCCTGGAATCGGCAAGGGAGCTGCTGCAGGAGCAATATATATCACTAGTTTCTTTTCTTTGACTTTTTTTCACGGGTTAGCTCAGGCCTTGGATGACCTCAACCTTATGACCTCTGAGTTGGGCCAATTTGCCATGTCCTCTGCCCTCCTCAACGATGTGATCTACTGGATCGAAATTATATTCTATTTCTTATTCGCGCGAGCACGCGCAGGCCATGGCATTCAGAGTTTTATGTCCTTGCTTGGGTTGATGTTATTCACTTTCTACGTTATACGCCCAACTATAATGTGGATTATCAACAACATCCCCCAAGGACAAGAAGCCAAGGAAGTTCATGTAGTTGCAATACAACTTGGGGTTCTAGTTATGGCATTTATCTCCGACGCCATAGGCCTGGCGATGGACACAGGTCCTATACTTCTTGGGGCAGCCATACCAGGTGGACCACCTCTTGGTGCAGCAATAGTCCACAAGACCGAATATTTGGTCTCCCAACTTCTTATGCCAATCTTCTTTTACCGCATTGGATACAGACTAAATGTGTTTTCGATTCGCGATTGGACGAGTTTTTCCACACTTCAGTCAATCATTGTCGTGTCGTATGTTTCAAAGATTGTGACAGTTGTGGCGGCCGCAATGTGGTGCAAAATCGGGTTTAAAAATAGTCTAAAGCTCAGCATAGCAATGAGCATCAAGGGTATAATAGATGTTCTTATTTATTCTCGATGGAGGGCCACAAAGGTAAATAAAACTCTTTAGTTCCCTTTTTCTTTCACTTTCATATAATATATCCCACCATACAATATATATATATATATATATTAATTTTGATTCTATGTTAATACTTCAATTGCAGCTCGTAGATGAACAAGCTTTTACTCAAATGGTGTTGTCTATGCTGGGGGTGACCCTGGTCGCGACACCATTGCTACAGTTATCATACAACCCTAAAATCCCACTCCGATCAGCATCAACCAAACATCCCGGTTTCAAAAGCATTCAGTCAATGCCAACCAACTCTGAAACATTTCGCATTCTTTGTTGCTTTCACAACCAAGAAAGCATCCACAACCTGATTAACCTCCTGGAAGCCTCATACCCGACGCAAGCAAGCCCCATCATCACCTACATGGTCCACACAGTCGAGCTGATGGGGCGTGCCGCGCCTCTACTAATTCCCTACAAGAGATTAGAGCACACAAATGCATCATCAAGCACAAATGAATCATCATCAATCCATCAAATGATGCGAGCCTTTGAGAATTACTCAGAAAACTCCAGAGGACCGGTCACGATCCATGTTTACAATATGATCGCTTCCTACAAAAGCATGCATGACACTATTCTCCGTCTTGCGCATGACAAGGTTGTACCTCTTATTATCTTACCATTCCATGATCACCGGGGTACGGTTGACCACAATTTGATTGCTCCCATACGCCAATTCAACATCAATGTGCAAACAAATTCCCCATGTACAGTGGGAATACTTGTTGACCGAGGCTTGGCTTGTCAGCTGAGCTCAACATACTATTCCTTCAATGTAGTGGTGATTTTCATTGGTGGAGCAGACGACCGTGAGGCGTTGGCCTACGCAGCACGGATGTCTGGCAATCCGGACGTGGGAATGACAGTTTTGCGGATAATCTTGCGGAGTAAACTAGAAGGAGGTAGCCAAGAGCAGGAAATAGAGGCCAAGCTCGACCAGTCTTTGATCGACGAGTTTAAGCTGGCGAACACCGGGGATGAGTGCCTGAATTGGCATGATATCGAGGTGGATGACAGTGCACAAGCTATGAGTGCCATTAAGAAGTTGCAAGGCAATTATGACCTTGTCATGGTAGGGCGGCGACACGTGGAGATGTCTCTGAGGGATGAAGAAATGGAGGAATTCGTGGAGCATCCAGAGCTGGGAGTGATTGGTGACATGCTTGCTTCTTCAAATTTCTGGGATGGAATGGTGAATGTGTTGGTCATGCAAGAAAGCAGGGGATTAGGCTATGGAGCTTTTCGTAGTGACTCTGCAAGGTTTTCAGAGAATATATATGAATGACATGCTGAAGTTAACTCACCATTGATGCATGGAAGGAAGAAGGTGAAGTGAAAATTAGGTGTAGGGATTCCTAAAATCGCAAGAGGCTATGAGAGAATAAACCATCTACCATATACATATGAAATATGAAATCAAATGAAGCGGAAGCAAGGAAATAGCCAGAGGTTCATGCATGTCTCATCTTAGGTCTTCATCTTTATAGGTTTATGAAAGTATATGCACCTATGACACTCACTATCAAATATTAGAGAGAAGGTAGAGAGTGAGCTTACCCTTGGAGCGAATCTTGAATCCAAGAATGGAATTCAAGTAGAGGGAATAGTCCGTTTGTTGTTGATTCTCCACTTTGTTCTCCAAATAGGCACAATTGTGAGAGTAAGGGTGAGAGAAGAGAGCTAGGGTTCTTGTGAGAGTTAAGGGGGTTTTTTATTGTAACCAAAGTTGTTCATACATACTAGTGAATTTCTCCGGTGGATCACCAAGAGGACGTAGGCAGGAGGCCGAACCTCTATAAATCTTTGTGTTCTTATGTGTGTTTGCTTTCTCTCTTCGGTGTGTGTGTGTTTTATTCTCAAGGGGTTTGTGTGTGTG
This sequence comes from Prunus persica, assembly GCF_000346465.2. Lineage (NCBI taxonomy): Eukaryota > Viridiplantae > Streptophyta > Magnoliopsida > Rosales > Rosaceae > Prunus > Prunus persica. Next base: position 26,896,482 of record NC_034010.1, read on the forward strand.
CGGTCGCATAATCCATCAACGACAAGGTTTTGAAGTGTTTGCGCACAACATGACATTCCTAGTATAAAAGGTTAAACGGAGAGAAGGACTAACAAGGGAGGGAGTCAGTTTAGTATATTATATCAACTACTTTTCTTCCTTTCTGCCTAGTGTGAAGCATACAAGTAGTTCTGGTTAGAAAGAAGTCAATTTTGTGATCAAAACCTAGATGCATTAACAGCCAACATGCATTTGAATGAAATTAGGAACCCAACTTATTTCCTTAATTGAAGAACCTTAGTAGAAGGAAGCACATAAATTCTCTAATATATAATCCAATGTGTTTCATACAGAAATCGAGCAGCACTTTTCGAATCATAATTTTTTCTTGGACAACTAACTTGAGGACTTGACAGAACGAAGTTAATCCGAGTCGCTGTGCTGTACATAGATCTCACTTCTGGTGTCCATTCCTTAGCATTGAAGCTGGGAAATGTTCATTGAACCCTATATATGTTCAAACCAGACAATGGAAGCTAGGACTAGACAATAGCTTAGGAAAATCATAAACATGGTATATGTAATCAGCTTTACCATGAGCACCAATGAAATCTTGGTCAAATTGATTAACCCGTGTTGCTTGTTTCCTTTATATTGATCAATATAGGATCCTCGTATCTGGTCACCCACTTTTAATGTTTCCTCATCTTTTGTGTTTGAGACACAAATTTCCTTTACCTTTGCTGCTGCCTTGTCATGAGAAGCGAAGATTTAGTTTGGTTGGAATATTGATGTGAAGTACGGAAATTAGAACTGATTGCCAAATCAAGGGTTTCAATTTTCTTGTAAAGAATGACTTGGGTTTTACTTCTTGTTTGTTTTTCTTCTTCCCTACTGTTTTTTTTTTTCTTTATTTGGTTGTAACCACATTTGCCTACCTATCTTCTGGAGTATAACTACGCAATAAACTTATATATATATATATATATATATATATATTATAAAACAAGGCCTTTTTAATTATCTGTAAATTGCCCTTGCTTGCAATAATAGGTGTTGGGTACCAAATTGTTTAATGGTCTCATATCTTTTTCATAGATGAAACAAAGGAATACAAGAAACAGAGGAATACAAGAACAGGGGAAGCTAAGAAACAGAGGAGTATAAGAAACAGGGGATTCTAAGAAACAGAGGAGTAATAAAAAAAACATTTCATTAACTTCAAAACATTTCTTTAACACTTGCTTACGAAATACAAAACATCTATGAATCAAGAAACATGTCTGTCTGCCTGCGACTAAATCAGATGGTACTCGGTTTTGCAACCGCAGTGCCATCCATCTCCTCTAAGCCCACTTTATGTATCAAAAAAGAACAATGAGAACTAGACCCCCAAATGCAGGGGAAATACAAACAACAATGGAATCAAATAACTGAGACGGGAAAAATGAAAACCCCATAGTTGGGTTTCTAAGTTGCTAGCATTGGTGGCATATCTATGGTGATCTTTAGATTCTTAACACAGAGGCAGATCCGCCGGAGGAGCCTCGATCGACTGCAGTGTCCCAACTCCATTGTCAACTAAGAAGACCATGGCCAAACCCCAGTTGATATGAACATCCAAGTGACAATGCATTATCCAGGCCCCTACATATGTAAAAAATATTAGTATCCTCTAATTAAATCCTTAAAGTTGTAACCATGAGACATAAAATATTATATGATTTAAGTAAATGTTACCTGGATTGTCAGCTACGAATCTGATGACTGCCCATCCATTCGCAGGCACTGCCACTGTGTTCCTCATAGGTGGATCAACAAGGTTGAATTTTTTGGTATCAGTCTGGGCATTGAAATTTCCAAAACCTTCTGCAAGGATGTAGAAATCGTATCCGTGGAGATGAATGGGGTGGTTCTCTGGTGTGACGATACTTGTGTCTTGTAGCACAACCTGCACCCTTGATCCATACTTCAACTTGTATCCCCTGGTTCCAGAAAGAGGCTGCCAGAGGGAGCGGCTCACGTTGCCCGTGTAATCGAATTTCAGCGGTGGGTTTGCTGGAAAATCAGCAGTGAAAACTCCAGGTATGTTTTGTTGATAGGCCTGCAAGATTGAGATGTTGTTTGGAAGCACAAAGGACACATTGTTCATGCTGGCTGTGAAGCGTGTTCCATTGGGGCCTTGGCACCTTCTGGTTGGGTTGAAATGCTTTGGGCAGTTGTTGAGACCAAGGCCGATTGTGAAGAAAAGGTTTTCGTCGATTTCAGTTGGGACTTCAACTTTTCTAGGACTTCTGAAGCTTGTGGTGAAAGCAGAGGCAGTGGCTGTGTCATTGAAAGCAGGAAGTGGTGGCATAATTGGTTTAACTGCTGGACCGTTCGTGCAGTTGGGGCTGCAAGGGGCAGACTTGTATTCAAGAATGGCCGTGGTGGTGGTGTTGTCAAATGCTGCATTTTGTGCACTGAAATAGGCACGTGCCGCCAAGTAGTATCGGGCTGGTGGCTGGTCACCGGTGATCAAAACATCGGTTGTCTGTCCGGGTCCTAGCATGAGGACTTTGGTGGTGAAAGGTTTGGCGTAGGAGGCGTCAGCACTAACAACAGTCAGTTTGTGGTTTGCCACAGTGAAGAAAAGAGGTTGGTTGAGGGCAGCGTTGATGATTCTAAGAAGGTTGGTCTCACCGGAGTCTATAGGAACTATGACTGTGTCTGCATAGCAATCAGAGACAAAGATAATTAGTTGATCGCATCATGTCTACATCAATTATTATAGTCAGTTGTCGCCGACTCTAATTAGTATATAAATGTGAAATTTATAAATTTTGGGTATTGATTGGGTTAGGGGTAGAAGCAAATTACCTTGGCTTGAGCAATTGTAAAGATCACCAGGTTGACCATTGATGGTGTATGCATCAGACACATTAGGAGCTCCTCCAGTCCGGGTTGACTGCCTCAAAACGTTGATGGGGTTCGCGTTCCACCATTCACCAAGAAGAAGGGTAGTTTCGCGTTTCGGCTTAGTGAATGGGTAGGAGTCTCCTTGTTTTGGATGAATGATAAGTGCTCCATAGACAGTGGCTCTAAGCCATGAGCTGTGAGCATGCCACCACAAAGTACCTTCTTGGCCTTGAATTGTAAATCTGTAGGTGTAGCTTCCTCCTGGCCTAATTGGGCACTGAGTCACAAATTCAGGTCCATCTGCCCATCCAGTTCTCATTTGCCTAATTCCATGCCTGCAATGTACATTAATGAATATAAGATCATGTTTACTTGAGGAAATGAAGAAGCAAGAAAGAAGAATGAATCATGCATGCATGCATGCAAACTAGTTACCAATGGATGGTGACGTTGTAACGAGCTTTGTTGGTGACTTTGACGACCAGAGTGTCACCATTGTTAACTTCCAAGGTTGGTCCAGGGAATTGCCCATTGACTGTGATGGAGTTTTGGGTTGTGCACAGCCTCTTCACTGGTGTTGCTTGAATCTGTTAATCCCAAGTTTATCCAAATAGTCAGTATCTAATTAGAGAGAGAAAATGAAATTAAGGGGGCTAAAACATAATATATATATATATATATATAAACACTTAAGAGATACAAATTAAACTTACAACAAAGTCATGGTGGTGAGTTTTGGGCTCTGCCAAGGACATTGCTGATGAAGCAAACAGAAGGCAAACGCCTATGAGTAACGAGCATCGAATTTTGTTGCCGAAAATGCTGTTGAGTGCGTCCATATCTGTGTTAGCTAAGCTAGCTATTAGCTGCCAATCAACCCCTTAACCTTTGTTTGAATGATATTAGTGCTCAAGGTGGTGAGTTGAATGACAAAGTGATAGAAAGTGGGCTTCTTTTATAGGAAGATTTGAGGAGAGAGATTGTGGTTTGAGGTTGGCAGATTAGGTTTTGATTAGCAAAATGGTCAGATTCCTGAGCAAACTTAGTTCAACCCTATAGGAGTTGTTGCACCCACTGGCCTATTCAAAGTGAATTATTTTCTTCAATGTGCTTGCTTCACAAGTCTTCTTTCCTGGATTGTGCAATTTCAATAAAGCATTAATCTGCAAAGAATTAAAGCTCAAATCTTATATTGTATTTCTTCTACGACATATGACCTTTTTGCATGCATCTTTTATGTCCAAAGGCCAAACACGTAATTATAATAGTCAAATCAAACCCATGAACCACAAAGATCAACCTCAAACGCCAAATTAACTCTTGATTGCAAAATCATTAGCATCCCTATGCTAAACTCGTAATTAAGATAGTCGCTAATCATTTCTAAACAATGGCTAAGCTACCCCGAATATATAACAGATCGATATTATTCGTCAATTTCTCTGTTGACCTTTTCTGGAAGGGTGCCAGAGAGGGAAAGAGTATACAAATTATAATCTTTGCATGAATCTGTCAAACCATCTTTTTTTCTTTCCTAATGGTGGAAACCAAAAAGTGATTCATCAATTAATTAACATGCCTAGAGCAAAAGCTCTTGCTTTTGGGAAAAGTAGAAAAGTTATCGATCATCTTTAGAATTATCGGAGGGATTGAGTGTTCTTTTGAGATTTTATTCCCACAAAATTAAGTTACCCGTGCTTCATTTGGAGATGTCGTAATATAATACTCAAATCAAAATGAAGGGCCTTAATCTATCAATTAATTAGAATTTACTCTCTAGGATTAGACAAACGGACCAGATATTTCGTGTTCAAACTCTTATGCTATTGATTGTGTGTGAGAAACCTCATTCCATATAGTTTAGACTATCGCTTGTAATTTTTTTTAAAAAAAAACAACACAAGATTTCTTTTTTCAGGTTTCAAGAGAAGGAAGGCGAGGGGCCCGCAATGATGTTGGACTAGGTCACGACTGTCGAGTGCGGGGGATTGAGGTTTTTAACTTAATCATATGTTAAATAGTTAAATGTGGGGCAACGTTGATGATCAAATCAAGCTGCCGTTTGGAAGGAAAAACGACTAGATTAAGTCATCTCTATAATTAGGTGGCATGTGTAGAATGCCTTAATTACAAAGAAGATTTGATTGTGTCCAACCACAATTCAGTTGACATACAATTTAATATGTACGAATTAGGTAGCCTGTCACAAAGCAGAATACATGGATCATCTATATGATCTTCTTTCTCGTGTTTTAGTTTTGGTGATATAGATAACAACAGAAATGGCTACCACATTTTGATTGGTTTTGTCAACTCTATTTCTTTTGTAGGCAAATGAATATGCAAATTGACCAACTATACTTACTACCAATATCATTAAAATCGGTTTTTTTTATTTATAAATTTATAGAAGGAAGTGAAATAAATTTACTTACGGAACTGCGTCTCGTCTTTGTGAAATATGCAGTACATGTTGTATTACTCGTAAATAAGTAAATAAACTAATTTAATTATTGGGTTCGAGTCCAAATTAAGAACCCTTCATTTTTCTTAATTTTGATTTGCTTTAAGGCTATATGGAGGCTAATTAGGTATGTTATTAGTAATAAGAGTTGATAATGCTAGGGGGGGGTGTGGGGTTTGGTAAGTAGAAAATTACAGGGGACAAGGTGACAAAACCGTTAATCACTTTGAATGTAAGCATGTCAAAATACAACAGAATTCGATCCAACTGAGAGTGAAAGGGAGAAAGAAGAGGAGGAGGAGGAATTGGATTGGATAGGTGAACCAGATTCAATGATGGCAATTGACACCAAGTTGGTAGAGTTTGTTATTGACCTTTTTAACACATAAATATTCTAAATTAAGAAGAATAAGTACAAGAGAAGTCGTCATTCAAAAATTGATTGAAGACCAGACACACACACCACAAGTACTTCCTTGTCAAACTTGTGCATCTGGTGTTGTTTTTGTGTCTCAAGCCTTACCAGCTATGGCTTCCTCTTTTTTTTTTTTCTTTTTTTCTTTTTTTTCCTGTTTGCTTTGTTTATTGTAATTTTCCATCTGCTTCTTTTCTTGGGTTTTCGATCGTTTTCATTGGTAGTTGTAGGTGGGTGTGAAGTTAATTGCAATTCTATATTTCCATCATTGGTGCTTGGCTTGATCCAAAATTGGGGCTTAATAACCCTTTCACGCTAAATGGGGCTTAATAACTTTTTCTTTTTAGGATGTGCAAAATGTAAATGTCAAAGTTCAAAGTTTTCATTACTAAGCAATTAATCCATCAAGAGTATCTGCTATACTTTGTTACGTGCTTCCTTACAAGTTCCAAGTTTCAAAGTTTCATTACTAAGCAATTATTCAATGGACTACTAACTTAGACAGCATTCACCTCACAATAAATTTGGAATGTGAAGGTAAAGAGTCCTACATTGGAAAGTTGAGAAACCAAGCAAGAGCTTATAAGGAGTTGGGCTACTCCTCTCATTGCCAATTGGTTTTAGAGTGGAACCTCAACTTCCTACACTTGTTAGGCCAAATTATTCTTCTAGCCACGAATTTAAAATCGTGCACATCTTTACTTTGAAACGAAATAATTAGAATTACTCAGTAAATTTGATATGTGTACCATTATAGCAGATATATAAATTGAGAAGATAAAGTCTATTCTATTTGACTTATCTAAGGTCAGATCCTATTTCTTAATAATTTGATTAAATTAGTTAGTTTGATATAACCTCATCTAAGATTCTCAAATAAGACACTCACTATAAAATGACTCCACTACTGAAATAGTAACGACCATTTCATTTGTCATGCGTTTTTTTAATCCAATACGACGAAGTGAGGCCCACTTTTTTTTTTTTGTTCCTGGTTTCTTACAATTCAGCCCAACCACCTTATCGTGATCCAGTCGATCTAAAAAGAACGGACCGATCTTGGATTTTAGTTTAGCCCGAGTCCCTAAACAAAGGCCCAACTCTGTGAGCACAAAATAAGCCCAACTTTAGCTAGCAATTTTAAAAACACGTGGCAGCCGACGTGGCGGCAGCAGCGTCATCACATCGCATGGCAACAAATAGTTAGTCCAACAGCACCACACCAGGTATGCAAAGAGGGTTCCCACTTGGCGCGCCCCGAGTCACTCGACTCAGTGACTTACTACCTCACTGCCTTGACGTCTAATGCCCGATTTCACATGCAGCTCCACCACCACCACCTTCCTCTTCTTCTCCTTCACCTCATCAACCTTGCTTTTTCACCTATTTAAATTTATTTAATTATTAATTTCCCCAAAATTCAGAAAATGATGAAGCAAGAAAACCATGGCGATGAAGGGGCGAACTTGCACGCATCCCAAGATGACATGGAATCTCTGGTCCTCGACGAGCCGCCGCCGTCATCCAACGGCCAATCTTCGCCCTCCGCATCGACCTCCGTCGAACGCCACAGCACCACCGCCACCACCTCCTCCACCTCCCAGAACTTCAATTCCATCCTCGAGCCCCCATCCTACGCGGACGCCATCTTCACCTCATTCGATTCCTCCTCATCCAACGGCCATGAAAACCCCAAGCAGCCCTCTTATCAATCGGACCCTCCGACCCGCTCCGAATTCCTCAAGATATGGGTCTCGGACCCTGAGAAGGAGCTTGAGCTCACGAATTCGCTCGTCCCCGGCGGGACCTCGTACTATACCTACTTGATCACCACCCGTACCAATATGCCCGAGTACGGCGGACCCGGATCCGAATTCACCGTCCGGAGGCGGTTCAAGGACGTGGTGACTCTATCGGACCGGCTGTCCGAGTCGTATCGCGGGTTTGTCATCCCGATCCGACCCGATAAGAGCGTGGTCGAGAGCCAAGTGATGCAAATCGAGCAATTCGTGGAGCAGCGGAGGGCTGCATTGGCCAAGTACCTGAACAAGCTCGCGGTGCATCCGACGCTCAAGAAGAGCGAGGAGCTGAGGCTGTTTTTGGTGGTGAGGGGGAAGCCGCCGCTAGCGAAGAGCATTGACATGGCGTCGAGGATGCTCGACGGCGCCGTGAGGCTACCGAGGCAGTTGACTGGAGAGGCCGCGGCAGTGACGGATGTGAATGAGGCGGCGCAGCCGGCCAAGGGCGGCAGGGACTTGCTGAGGATCTTCAGGGAGTTGAGACAGTCGGTGGTGAACGATTGGGGCGGGGTGAAGCCTATGGTGGTTGAGGAGGATAAGGAGTTTATTGAGAGGAAGGAGAAGGTGGCGGAGTTTGAGCAACAGCTTAGCAATTTGTCTCAGCAGGTATTTATACTAATTTTAAAGCACTGATGTATTTATGTATTCTTTCTGGTAATGGCAACATATTTGTATGTTCAAATCCAAATGTTAGTTCATTTAAATGTTATGGTGGACTTGAAAATTTGGATAGTGCCAACTGCCAACTGAATTAGTGTGATCATGTTGATCTTATAAGGAAAGAAACATTTCGGGGCCACTAGGATCACTTGAGGGATTTTAGAAGTTGAAGATTTACCATTTATGTTGATGATAATTGTCTGTTACAAATTTGGCAACTGAGTATACGGCACAGCAGAATGAGCGAGGTTTTCGGTTATTTGGATTTGGTGAGCTGGATGGTTGGATTGATTTTCATTTTCCATGTATACATTTTGCAGGCTGAATCACTAGTAAAAGCTCAGCAGGACATGGGTGAGACTATGGGGGAATTGGGGTTGGCCTTTGTGAAGCTGACCAAGCTTGAGACCGAGGGAGCCATGTTTGAATCACAAACAATACGAGCCACTGACATGAAAAATGTGGCTACTGCTGCTGTAAAAGCTAGCCGATTGTACCGGGAGTTAAATGCGCAAACAGTCAAGCATTTGGTATGGTACACAAGTTTTTCTATATATTGGTTGCTTAGCTATATATCTCATACTATGAGAACTTACTTTATGTGTAAAAGGAGTCATAGTTAACTGATATAATAATTTTGATCCGCATATAAAACTAAATCTTCATTTGCCTTCGCTGGATGTTTCATATTTATTGCAGGACAAACTCCATGAATATCTCGGGGTCATATTAGCAGTCAATAGTGCTTTTTCAGACAGATCAAGTGCTTTACTGACCGTTCAGACTCTTTCATCAGAATTAGTTTCCTTGCAGTCGAGGATTGAGAAGCTTGAAGCTGCAGCATCCAAAATATTTGGTGGAGACAGGTCCAGGATGCGGAAAATAGAAGAGCTAAAAGAAACTTTAAAAGTTAGTGAGGATGCTAAATCTTGTGCAGTCAGAGAATATGAACGCATCAAGGTAACATCTCAAACCATTTAAAACATAGGCCATTCGGTCTGTATCCTTGATTTTCTAGATACATTTTGATGATAAATAGCGTCCTCTATAGATCTCCCATGCTTCTTTCTCTTTAACAATGTATCCTATGCATTTGATAATTAATCAATCTAGCAGTCTTATGTGGTTAAGTATATGGCTTTTGTATATGCCTGTCTAAATATACCATAGGAGGCTGTTAGTAGTTCTTCTTATACCATTGCTGATGTTATCATGGGATCCACCTGGATATGTTGGCATTGTCGTTTCAAACTTACAAGCCTTGTGAATAAATTTGACAGTAGATACCAACACAGAACAGATACGAAAGGAAAGCAAGGGTATGTACTAGTAGCAAACATGTACCCAAATAGATAAAATCCTGGAATCTACCAGGTGGCCTTTGAATCCACAAGGAAACAATAGAGCGAAACTCTCTGAAATGTTCTTGATTACATAATAAATGATTGTTACACAAGTTTTCATAGGCACAGGCTAGAAGTACTAATTAAGAAGAAAACAACAAAGATAACTATTCTAAAATGTTTGATTAGTAATGTTGCAAACCTAATGACTTAAACAACAAGAAACTAATAAGAGAGTTATGAGATGGAACTCTTCTTCTTATTTTTGTCTGCCTTCTATTAAGCATGTGCGACCTGCCCTACTTCAGTAGAGGGTTATTTACTTTTAGATGGTGAAATGTGGCAACATACACAATGAGCTTTTATGCATTAACTTGAGATGATTTTGTATCTTGTATCTTGTTTCTGGTTTCTGTCAACCAATTTTGTTGAACATTCCTTCGTGCTGAGTTTTGGTCCAAGTTAAGCTTGTACAGCTGGACCATCTTGTAAAATTATCTAGCCATTCTCTAAACAAACTACAAAACCTGTGCACCGCATCTTTCCTCTTCCCTTTGTCATTCCACTTTTCTGACATTAAGTGAAGGGGGAAAATCACTATGAAACCCAAGGTTTACACCCGAGATATAGGGATTAGTAATAGATTCTGGTGTTTCTTTGCCCTTTGTGTTATATTGCAATCAGCTTGCATTGCTGAACATTCTTTATTATATACTTTGATTATTACTCTTTCAATGCTTGGACTTCTTTGGTAAAGCATATTTATTTTAGCTCTGTTTCGATTATATTATACACAATGCCAAACTATGAGGAGAGGACTAACTCGCGTTTAATTTGATTTGGAAGCACTCATTTGATTCATGATGAGTTTTTTTATAAATGTCAATTATGATTGTTGGTGAACATCTATGCAGGAAAATAACAGGAGTGAGCTTGAAAGGGTTGACAGAGAGAGGCACGAGGACTTTATGGGCATGTTGAAAGGATTTGTTCTTAATCAGGTTTGTTCTGTTCTGAAACTCATATTTTCTGTTCTGAAACTCATATTGTTCTTAACAGGTTTCTTCGTTTTACATGGCATTCCAACTCCATTTTGTCAGCCCTTGAACAATAATTATGCTGGTATTCTGCATTTAACAGGCGGGATATGCTGAAAAGATGGCAAATGCTTGGGAGAAGCTTGCGGAAGAAACCAGCGCCTACAAGAGAGACGGCAACTGACAATTTGGCTGTAAATTTTGTGTGTTTAGCTCTTTATTCTGCGTTCTCTGTATTTCATGCATCTAGTGTAAACATTAGCATCCCATTTGTGAGTATACCCAACAAACTTTTCATCCTAACCAATTGAAATAGGCTATAGAAGACTCTTGTGCCATTCTCCAACCTTCAATATTATAATGCAACTTTTTTTTAGGTTTGATTGAAAATCGAAACTTGTGCAGTCCTCACTTGACGCTAGTTTTGGATTACTTGGTACCAATGCGGTTAATGTAAAATATTTCTCTCCACCCATTTGATAAAATGGATTAATGTCTTGAAAGAGGGGCTTGTTTTCTTGCTTTAGGTTTTGAGCACGGCATCTTAGCGGATTAATGAGAACAAATAGAGACACAACATGCAGAAGACATCAATCATTTAAAAAAGATTTAATTTCGATAAGGTCTATGGAAAACTCAAACTTTGTTCTGTGTCTCTTCTATGTTGTTTTTCATGGTGAGATTTCCCATGCTACTTGGCTGGTCGGTGGTCCATTGACAACTCATCCCCAGGCCCTATTTACAATCACAACTCAGAATCTACCACATTGAAAGCAAGAATTGCCCCTTCTTCTAATAACGCAGACCCGTCATTGACCATCCTTCAATTATCTTTGGGCAACATCTAAAAGGCTAGAAATTATTGACCCAAAAAAGAGGGCTAGAAATTTCAACCTCAGTCGCAAATCAAAAATATTGATAGTGAGATTTCAAAACAATAGTTCACTAGATAGTGAGAACATTCAATACATCGCAAAAACACTCTTAAATTAATCCAGAGAAGACTCTATTTACAGACACTGATGAAGTGTAACAAAGCAAAATTAATTTCGAAGAATGAAAGAATCTTGGACTTAGTAGCTAGCTTCTCTTCCTAAATATGTCTACCAAACCCCACTTACTTCTGGAATCAGTTTTCACTCACTTGCTGAAGGGGCTCCAGCTCCATCGTCACTGGAACTGGCAGCTGTTTCGGGTCTAATCTCCTCTAGTTGCTGCAGAACCTGTTGAACTTCTGGTCTTGCAGATGGTGAAGGATCAACACAATGCAAGGCTAGTTTCAATGTGTTTAGCAGCTCGTCACCGATAATTGATGCATCCCTCATCAATTCCAAATCGAAAACTTCGTTAGTCCACTCCTCTTTCACAATGGAGGCCACCCATTGAGGCAAATCCAAGCCATTCATTGGCTCACCAGGAGACTTCCCTGTTAGGAGTTCCAATATGATCACCCCAAGGCTGTATACGTCCGTTTTTGTGTTGGCCTTCTTAAGCTTTGAGAGCTCCGGTGCTCGGTACCCTAGTGCTCCGGCAGTTGCAATCACATTTGAATTGGCAGCTGCGGTCATGAGGCGAGAGAGGCCATAATCTGAGATCCTAGCATTGGTCTGCTCATCAAGTAGAATATTGCTGGATGTGAGGTTCCCATGTATAATGTTCTCATTGGTGTGGAGGTAGGACAGGCCTCTTGCCATGCCCTTTGCTATGTTCATTCTTGTTGGCCAATCAATGGGAGTATCAGGACCTCGAGCTGCAACAAAATTGTACAACTTATTAATCTATCATTCATACAAATTCTAGAACATGAAATCATTTAAAACTTAAATTTAAATTAACTATACTTACCATGGAGAAATGCTGCAAGACTTCCTTTAGGCATGTAATCGAAAACCAGAAGCTTTTCTCCTTTAGGTCCCAAGTAATAGGCCCTCAGTGCCAGAAGATTTGGATGTCTGATTTTCCCAAGTATATTCACTTCTGCCTCAAACTCCCTCTGACTTTTGGTTATCTTTTCTCTCAATCTCTTCACTGCAACTTCACTCCCATCCTCCAGTGTGGCCTTGTAGACAGTCCCAAAAGTGCTCTTCCCCATAATCTCTGCTGTTGCACACAGAAGATCATCTGCTGTGAAAGCCATTGGCCCATCAAAGTGTACTAGCTTTCCTCCAGCCTCTCCACCCGATTCAACTTCACCAGCAACAGCTGGGACCCCCTTTTCGGTCCTTGCAGCTCCGGCTCCGGCTGTACCCTGGCCATCCTTGGCTTTTGATGCAGATCTTCTTCTTATCAAACAGCAGAGAAGTATGCAACAAAGTACAAACAATACTAATAGAAGAGCTCCTGCTGCTATAAGAATTTTGTCTTTGGTGCTTAGCTTGCGGTGGCGTTTCGAAACCTCAGGGGCTGGAGCTTGGACACTTTGAGATGGTGCTTCAGATGGGCATGGGGTTGAAGCACTGTACCCACATAGCTGAGTGTTCCCAAAAGAGCTTGCATTGAATTTATGGGAGAGAAGAGCTGGGACAGGACCAGAGAGGTTATTGTCAGAAACATTGAGGAAGCTAAGATGTGGTAGATCAGCAAGAGAAGCTGGAATTCCATCACTGAGATTATTTAGTGACAAGTCAAGTTGGGTAAGTGTGGAAATGTTTCCAAGAGCTGCAGGAATTGGACCCTGCAATTGGTTTTTCCTCAAGTTGAGAACAGAAAGGTTTTTCAAACTGCCAAGACCTTCTGGGATTTTGCTGTCAAGTTTGTTTCCCTCCAGATTTAGCTGAACAAGTAAGGAGAGATTAGAGATACTAGAAGGCAAGCTTCCATTGATGGCATTATTAGAAAAATCTAGTGTTCTAAGCCTAGAGAGGCTCCCTATTTCATTTGGTATGGCTCCACTGAAGTGGTTACCACTAATAGAAACCTCTTCAAGCTCACTTAACTTGCCTAAAGAAGCAGGGATACTTCCTGAGAGGAAGTTATGGTCAAGGGTCAAGGACTGAAGTCTAAATAAGTGACTGTTTTGTGTTCCAGTGCTGCCCCATGAGTCTGGGACAGGACCAGAGAGATTGTTGTGTTGCAGAGCAAGGAAGGTAAGAGAATGTGAGTGAGTGAAACTAACTGGGACAGAGCCAGAAAATGAATTGTAGCTGAGATTGAGCCTGTAAAGCTTGGTAGAGTTTGCAAGACTATCTGGGATTTTGTCAGTGAGAGAGTTGTTGCTAAGATCAAGGGTCTGAAGCAGAGGACTAAAACCCAATGAAGGAGGAATTGAACCAGAGAGTCTGTTGTTGAATAGTTGAACTCCTCTGAGGCTTGGAAGGAAGCCCAGCGACTGAGGAATTGGACCCTCAATCTGGTTGTCGTGGAGGCTGAGCTTTCGAAGCGCCTGAAACTGGCCTATTTTCTCTGAGATTCTGCCACCCAATCCCTTCCATGGAAGCTGGAGCACAATAACCTGCCCCTGAGCACACTTGATTCCAGCCCAGCCACCGGAGCAAGCTCCAAAGCCGCTGTCATTCCAGCTCCTCAAGAACCCTTTTGGGTCATCTAGCTCGTGCTTGATAGCTTGAAGAGCTTGGTAATCAGCTGCTGTGACAATGACACCATCCCAGATTTCGCTTCTGACTGGCTGGAGGGCACAGAACAGGAGCTGAAGAAAGAAGATAAAATGGGTGCATTTGGAATGAAGGATCTTCCATTTTTCTTTCTTCTTATGTAAAATCCGGCGCCAATCAGAGACTCCTTTTTTGAGAAACTGAAAAGTCTGAAATGGGTAATCCATGACCACAAACAAACCAAAAGAAAAAGAAGAAATGGATGGAACAATACGCTGGCTTCTTCTAGTTTGGTTGTGGTTTTTCCAAATGTTGGGGGGAGAGTAGAGGAAGGAATGAACAGGAGCAAAATAAGTTGGGAGAAGATTAAGTACTGAAAGCTGGGAGGTGGGTGTTTTAGTGACTGAGAAAGGCACGTGAGGATCATCAGACTTGAGAGAGAGAGAGAGAGAGAGAGAGAGAGAGAGAGAGAGAGAGAGAGAGAGAGAGAGAGAATCTTGTGTTGGGAGAGAGAAAATGTCATGTGGGTGACAGACGCTCTTCATCTGCATCTGCTTAGAAAGCCTTTCTAACGGCTAGTTTCTTTTAGTGAATAATAATGGCTTGGTTTTTTTTGTTTAGAGATTGTTTTATTTTTATCTTCTCCATCTCCATGCATTTTATGCATATTATTTTGGGTCTTTGACCATCTCGATGATCTCGTGGGTTGAAGTTCGGGTCTTTTTATTGCTGCCTTTCAAAAAATGGCTCCTCCTTCCAACGGCTATCTTTCTATTCGGCGGGTCCCGCACTACAGGAACATCATCGGCTGCATACCTGCGGTACTAGTACCGCGAGACCGGGCAACTCCTAAATGCTATTCGAGTGAAATACCATTTTACCCCTGATTGATTGTGTGGACTAACATAACCAAGGACGTGGTCTTCTGAATTCTAACCCTTGTTTGGTCGAACTTCTGAATTCTAACATAATAAGAGCATTTATAAAAGAGCTACCTTAGGGTTAGGGTAGTTGACGAAGATAATGCACTGTCCTTTTGCATTCGAATTTAATTTCAATTTAAGAGTAATTTAAAGTATCACTTTATGAAAAACAAAAACAAACACCTTCTATACCCAATAATTAATTCATGCAAAGCAAAGGTGGTAAATAAAATACAATGAATCAATAAAAAAAATAAAAAGAAGGCTTCTTCATGTATGAGTAGCCGTAATGTGACACAGTGAAAGTTCATTGCATGGTTGCTAAGTTAACTTGGATTTTTATGACCCCCACGGGCACTGGGTTTAGAGAAAGTTTATATTTGAAAGAGGAAGATGAAGAAGGGAAGGAGTTGGTCACCTTTCATTATTGATGTTGAACTTGAACTGAACTCTCTCTCTCTCGGACAAAAGTGTTAGGTTTGGGGGGAGGGGGACTTAGCGTCAGCTCTCTCTGGCCCAAAGACCGTAGGCCCTGCCCAGTAAAGGTGACGGGGACGTGAGTTGGTCCAGCAGGGAGATGATGAAGGTTTTATTTACCAACGAGAATTGGTTGAGTTGGTAAAGAGCGTTTTCTTCACTTATGTTTGAGTCTCGTTGCCGACAATTCCTTTTAGTAGATAATCTGTACAAACCAAAAAAGGGGCTAAGACACCAATATAAGTCCTCAAAGAGGCATTGGCATGCCCTGATCCTGACCTTGGAATGAGCTAGCCTCCCCTCCTCCTAAACTTTTAATGTATCTTAAAAAAAAAAGAAGGTTTTATTTATTTATTATTTGACATAAAGAAAAAGATGAAGAAGAAAGATACATCATTTTCTAGTTTTACTTTTCTTTTTCTTTCTTTGGCTTGAGCTGGACCAATAACAAGTAACAAGATTCATCAATCAACATGTATACTCCATTTAGGACTTATTAGATTCATCCTTTTTCTTTTCCTTTGTCAAAACAAAAGCAATTTCATTTCATCATGTAAATTACCTTTTTTAGGATTTGATCCAAATGATAATAAACAGTTGATTAAGTTAACAAAACAAGTTATTTATCGTCCTAATCATTCTATAGATTAGTTTGATTAGATTGACCTACTTCTGTTCAATCTTTTTCTTTGGCCACCCACACCACATGACATGAGACAGCCTTTGCATTTTTGCGCCTGGTCCAGGGAAAGGTGGGCCCATTATGAGGTTGGGTGCCCTTCCTTTGGGCCCATGATGCAGCAACTTTTCAAAACCGGGCTTTTACAAAATAACGCTGTCTCGATATTTGTTGCGGTTTTGTTGATGATATGACCCGACCACAAACCCTTTTCAGAAATGAATTATAGAACTATAGTGAGGGCGCTATACATGGGACTCAGGTGAGGTCCTACACACGAACGCTATTTATGAAATATGATTCACTTTTTACTTTTGAAAGAAACACAATTACACGAGTTAGTTAACCATAGTTAAACCATGGCTAAGAATGATGAGAAGCAAAATTACTTGATAATTGGGGGGTGGGGGGTGGGGACAAATCACCTTGTTCGTCAATCGATAATAAAACCAAAGGACCAGAGCAACTAAGCCATTCATTGGATTCATCTTTGATTAACAACCACCCACCCAAACCAAACCAATTCACAAAATCACAAAATCACAAAATCACAAAATCAGTCTCCCCAAACTCTGTCCTCATCACAAGAAAAAAAACTAACAAAAGAACATTGTTTCCACAAGCTGTCAGCCAAAATCAGACGCAAGATATTCATCAGCAGCAGCAAACACCATTTTCACACGAAATTAAAAGGGTGCAAGGAAGTTGAACTTGAAATCATAACCACTTTGGTCTCATTTGCTCCATTTGAACCAGGCAATATCATCTCTGGTTTTTCTGTAACTGAGACAGAAATATATCATATTTTTCAAGCACAAGTGTTTTGTTGTATTGTATCATATTACCAGCCTCATAAGAACTTGAAATCCAAAATTGAAATATGCCCGTCTAAAAGTTTGACAAGATTAAAAGTTGCACCATACAGTTTCTGCAAGGTTCTAACTAAAACCAAGTCTACCTGACAACAACGGTTCTCTACAGAATAACACAAACACCAGTGTCCCTAATCCTTATGACTACCTCCAATCAAATCACAAAAGAAAAAAAAAAAAAAAATTTCAGAAAAGCCAAGTGCACCTTAGAATATTTTAAAGCCCCAACAAACAAAGAATGATGCAAACCAACTGCATTAACCGATAATAATCCTGCATGATTCATTGTCCATGTACTTTGAGAACACTAACAGCCTCATAAAAATGGCCTAACCCATCTACCAAGAACAAGATATGGGCAGAGAAAACCCCTTAAGACATAATAGTCTGCACGCCATTTTGGTCTCATCCATTCTAACCTAAACAGAGTTTCCTTTTAGAGAATCATTACGAAATGGCATAAGCATGGATGTTAGGAAACCACCATGCCTATAAAAACAATCTCACCCTCCTTTCATGACATGAATGGATAGGAGATCCAAATACAATGAACTATTATTTTCATCCCAAACTTCAATACCTATTTCATACAATGAACACTTCAACAACTGCTTGAACAAATACATTACCACTTAAAACCAGGATCTCCAACAAAGAAACCTTCATTCAAGTTCTATACGTTTTGATCATCAATCAACAATCACTCTAAAATCATGCCAAAATCTAAAACTTCGTCCTGTGAGCACCCTAACTTCCTTCGGTAAGCGACTAAACTAGAGTACATCAGCAGTCAAAATCTATTTACTAAAACTTCAACTAAAAGAATGTATATAACCAACAGAGAGTAACAGGAACATAAAGACTAATCTAACTTAATTTTGGTCCTATCCTATCCCATTCTCTATCGTACCAATCAAACATACTATGAATTCTTGCAACTAAGAAGCTCAGACCATGCTCATACCTACATTCAATACATGCTTTCACTTCCATTTTGGAACAAATTTTTCACTGCGAATCTAACAAATATAATTATTAACAAGCACCAGATAATATAAATGAATATATAAAAAAGGAACTAAATTCATCAGAATCAGAATTGTACTAAAGCAAAATGTAACATTACATCTTGGAAGTTTCAGAAAAAGTGAAAGAAGAGCAATTTCAGATTCAATCTACACGAAACCCTATCATTTCATTTCCGCTCCAAAATTTCGCAAACAAATTGAATTTTTGTTCCTACCAAGAATATCAGTTGAACAGATCAGTACAAAATGGATTTGGCCTCACCAACCTTATAGCCATCAACTCCGAAATCCAACTACACACGTGCTGCGACGGAGGCGGCAGCGGTTGAGGTGGCGCCGCCGAGGAATGAGAGGAAGCCAGCGTTGGCCGGCTCCTGGTCGTCAAGGAATAGGTCCTCTGGAACCCTAAACGCACCGTGCGCACAAACAATGGCGAAGCCGATCAACAAAGCTGAGATGAGGAGCGAGCCGACGCTGGAGACGAAGACCACGACCACAGTCAACACGACGAGGCCGACAAGTGTTTCGGCGTCAGAGAAAGTGCGGCCTACGATGACCAGGGGCTGATCGGAGGGTCTAAATAGGTAGAGGAAGGCCCACGCGCCGAGGAGCGAGAGTAGGACGAGGAGAGAGAAGGGGTGGGTGAGGAGAGAGAGGGCGAGTACGAGGGCGAGCAGGGACACGTAGTTGACGCGGAAGTAGGTGAAATTCTTGCGGATCCGAGAGTAGGCGTCGGAGAGGGAGTCGGGTCGGGCCAAGGAGCTCCGGTCTAGGAGCTCGTACCAGGGCCGGCGCTGCGAGAAGCCGTAGCGGATCGACGAGGAGAAGCGTGAGAGGAACGCGCGGAAGGCGGGCGTGGCGATCGGAGGCTGTGACTGGGCGCCGACGGTCGATTGGTTGTTGGAGATCGGGAGTGTCGGTGGGCTGGCCATTGTTGGCGCGTGAGATGGCGGATGTCTTGGAGGGATGTTGTTCGATTAAACACGAGAGATAATAGGCAATGAAAAGCTGTTTTATTGGAGCGAATTTAGTTATGGCGACGGGGCTGATCGTGTGTGTGGGAAGGTGTATGGTATTTAGATTGTGTAAGCTTAAGAAGCCCAAATGTAAATCTGGGCCGAAATCTTAACAGCCCAATATAATTCTTGTGGGTTTAGTCCACTTCAGCATTTGGAGAAATTTTTGTTCGTGACGATGACACAGGTTATTTATGCGTAAAGATATGAAATTTGTAAATTATCCACGTGTTATAGGATGAGTAGATTGAGTAAATTCTTAGTATTTAAAATCCCAAGCAACATGGCCTAATTCTATGATTAATAAATTAATAATATCACGTGACAAAGTTATTGTCTCACCATGCGACCCATGTAGCAAGAGTAGTCTTTAAGAAGCCAGTTAGGCATGACTTGACAATTTTAGACTAGAGCCTAATATATCCAGGGAGACTAGAGCCTAAATTTACTATATAGTATATCCATCTTCTTAATAATTGGATTAAGTGGATTAATAGATGCGATAAGTTAGGCCTAAAAAAGGTTTGAGGCATTTTCTTTGATTAGTGACTACATTAAGCTATTGGTTATGTTTGGCCTAAAAACATCAAATCAGGTCAAAAATAAAAGCATTTTTATTCTGCATAACTTTGGAAGGCCACACGTAAATTGGCAATATTCCAGCACGCTATCCTTTTATCAATGGAGACAAAGTTTATTGCCCAAATTAAGTTGCAGATAATCTTATCCATCGCTTTTCATGATAAAAATTTATAAATAAAAATATGTAAATTAGTTCAAATAGCATGTAATTTACTCTATACATAAAAAAATAATAACAGTCATCATTATTTGATGACATTTACTAAAATAACTACAGCCTTAATAGATTCACCATTGATTATACTAACGTGACATAATAAATAATCCTACTAACTACGTGATGCTACAAACCAATATTAAAAATTATGTATAACCTGGCAAGCGGGGAAAGAAAGAGCCAAACCCATTTATTGCTACGTGCAAACTCGCATATGCTAAATGTGCTCATAAATTGTTGGTCATACTCATATGTAAAACAATTAGCTCCTTTTTCTTAACACGTTGAATGATTCATCTTTGCCTTTTTTCTGTCCACCTCGATAACTCTTTTTTTCTTCTAAGTTATCATGCACCGATTAAAGGATACATTATGTTGTATATATCCATGGTGGGCGACACGTGTCAACAGCATTTCTTGCACAACTTTCCATCTAAAAGTTTTCTTCCAGTCTCTCATCCAGCCAATTATATTCTTTTATTCTTGACTTTTCCTCTCTCCAGGATCTTTTCTTTTTCAATTATGCTTCTGGACATCACAAAGATCATGGAGTAATTTCTCTTCCAAATAAATTTCTGAGTTTGAATTTTAACATTCGTACTGTGTGTGTGAGTTTCGTGTATTATCGTCTTTCTCAATAGAAAAAGGTTTTTTTTATATAAAAAAGTTGGACAGCCTATAAAAATGGACATGATGCTTGAGGTGCTTATAATTAATGCAGCTGGCTAGAGGAGAGTTAAACTTTGATTAGTAAGTCTGCTTAATTCAATGGCTTCTTGTGGCTTTCCTGACATATTTTCCTGGATTCAGAGCCTTCCACCAGTCACTCAATGGCCAACAACTTCCATGTCCATATCCATATGTTCCTCAAGTTCATCCCAACCATCTCTCAAACTCACCATTTCTCAAAACCATCAAACCCAAAAACTCTCTTTTGCAATTGCTGCAGATTTCAACCTCCCCATCTTTCTTTGGACCTCAAAACAATTCAAGTTCAGCCCCCAATCCATCAAGCTAATATCTCAAGAAACTTTCTCCAGCCTCTTAATCAATTTCATTGAAGATGTGCTTCGTTATGGCTCAAACAATAACAATTTCTTGATCAAATTTCTCAAACTGGATTCCATTGCCAACTTTGGAGATGTTTTTAACCTCTCATTTGTCACTCTCCTCTTCCTTGTTTGCATCTATGAAGCACCTGCTGATCTCCGATCGGGATGTCTTAACAGTCTCAAGAATTACTTGGCAAATTGTTGGTCAAGACAAACATCAAAGTCTCTCATGAAAGTGTTAGGATCCAATTTAGAAGAGGAATGGATGAGGTCCATAAATCTTGCAATTACCAATTGGATTGTAGAGCTCCAAGCCACCCAGCGCACCCTCGTGAAAACACCATCTCCACTTTTCTCTTATGCTTTTTCAACATTTGGGTTATGGAAAGTCCAATTGTATTGTCCTCTCATAGCCATGGACATTGCAAATTCCAGCAGCCCTTCTGTTGATGAGAGATTGCAATTCTCTCTAAATTACCACCAGCTTGAGGGCGTGCTTCAATTCAATTCCAAGGTCATAGTTCAAGAGAGGTGGATTGATGTGATGCTAAACATTGATAACATAAGGTACTTTTTAGTGTTTGATAGTCAAATTTCTTGTAACACAAATTTTGATCACTAACTCTATGTATATTTACCTTCTCGGTATTTTTTTTTTCTTCTTTTTCTGAAGGTGTGATGTGATCAGTCTTGTGAATGAGAGACTGATGAACGAACGAGGAGCCGGTGTAGCTGAAAAGCACTTCCCTTCAAGAATTTCATTACAAATTACTCCAACCGTTCAAACCAATGTGGTAAGTGTTTCAGTGGGCAAGTCTTCTGAGAACCCTACAAGAGAGATTGGCCACGAGAAAGGCATAGAAGGCTCATTTGAGCCTCCTAACCCTTACTTGGCACTCAAGGTATCAGCAGGAGAGACCATAACAATGAGCTTGAAGCCATGGAAATTCGAGGAATCGGTGTACGGCTACAGCGCAAAATTGAACTGGTTTCTTCATGATAGTGTGGATGGAAGAGAGGTCTTCTCTTCTAAGCCATCAAAATTTGCATTGATCAACCCCAAGGCATGGTTCAAGGACAGATACTCCAGCGCTTATAGGCCCTTCACAAGGCAAGGAGGGGTCATTTTTGCTGGTGATGAATATGGAGAGGGTGTGTGGTGGAAGGTGGACAAAGCTGCCATGGGAAGAACAATGGATTGGGAAATTAGAGGGTGGATTTGGTTGACTTATTGGCCTAACAAACATAAAACATTTTATACTGAGACTAGGAGGCTGGAATTTAGAGAAATCCTCACCCTCACAATTGCTTAATTTCTTTACGGCCACAGTTACAATTGTTTAATCTAGGAAACCAAAGTGCAATTTGTCTCCAAGAGTAACCATTTGGAATATAAGATTCCAAATTAGTGGTTTGAACTTTGAATGGAATGTAAAGTTGTAAACAATACATGTGCATTTGTATTTGTACGCAAATAAATACTTTGAGTTAATTTAACTTATTGTCTCTTTTTCAAAATGCTCACTCACATGTATGCGCGAAGTGTTGTGTTCGTTTTTCCTCGCAGAATTTTGATTTGTATTAAAAGAAGAAAAAAAAATGTAAATGGACCAAAGTTATTTTGGGATTAAATTGCACCCAAAAGAAAGTATTGGGCTTTAGCTAGACGAAAGTCCTATGTCGTGTCAAAAGCCCATTGCACGTGAATTTGATACCTTCAATGACAGTATTGCAAATCATAGATCACGTGGCATGCGGGCCTGTGTGACTCTACGACATGCCGTGCGCAGTAATAAGTTAGCGACAAATGCTGGAAACTAAACGGAGAAACTGATGAGAGAGGCGGACATTTCGAAGATCAACCTCCCCAACTGTGCTTAACCAAACACACACGTAGTGACTCTTCTTCTTCTTCAAGCTCTCGATCTAACCCCCAAAATTCCTCTATAAATCGCCATCTCAGACCATTTTCACCATTTCTGGTTCGTCAAAATCCCCAGAAATCTCTCGTCTGCATTTTGCTCCACTCGATTAGCTCCCTCCAACAATGGAGTCCTCGGCTGTTTTCCGATCCTTTAACTGTAACTCTCTCGCTTTCTCTGTTTTCATGCTTTCATATTTACGTACATACATGCATAGATAATATATTTTTGTATTTTGAAGCTTAAGCAGTGAGTGTGCTTGCATTAGTTGTTAAACAATTTGAGCTATGAATTTATTTTGTTGTTTGATTTCGTGGACGAACTGATAGAAGAAAAATCAATCAAAATGCTGCAGATTTTTCAAAAAGGAAATAGAAGATTTTGATTATTTCGGGATAACTAACTAAACTAAGCTGGTTCTTGCACACGCTGTTTGTGAAGGGATTAATGTATTGAAAGATATATGGAAATGGAGGTAACAAATTAGGCTCCAACGGTTTGAGATCTGATGTGATATTCATTTTCTTGTTATCTTCAACCGTCACGGATTTCTATGATAAGCTTTCCGAAGTGGATCTAATTTAAGAGGACAAATTGCATAATCTTTTTACTTTACTCTGCGAAGTGCAGACTATTCAACTATTTTTGAAGCTTGATCCAAATTTGGATTCTTATAAGACAGTGTCAAATTGTAGGTTCTGTAGGCACAGTTTCTCATGTTCGGTCCTCGCTTGACAAGCCTGGTATGCTTCCTGCGTATAATACCGCAAGGCCCACCGTGAGTAGATCATACTTCCAAGGCTTGATGGTTAGTGAGAAGTTCATTTATTCTCCACAAAAGCGGAGGGGAGTGCAAGTATCATGTGTGAAGACATCTGAAGCTGCCAAGAGTGAAAAATCCAGCGGTATGTTTTAGATTTGTATGTCATTTTTGTTTGGAGGTGGGGCAGGATGCAATTTTAGATGTATGAGTTTTTGAACCACATTTAGTGTTTTAGATTTGTATGTCATACAGAACTCGAAACAGGGTATATTTCCATGTCCGTAATTGAATATTACTTAAGTACCCACAGTGTAATTGCTCAGCTGAAGTCACTTTCTACTGCATTCGTTCTACATTCTACTCTCGCCTGGATATTTCGTAAAGCCTGATTTCCATGACACTGGTGCATCTGAAGATTATTTTTGTCAATGAGAGAATATAGTTTACATCTGGGTTTGCTTTCTTTCTTTTTTGTTTTAGTTTTTATAAACTTCTGGGATTTCATTTGTGTTCTGGTATGACACTGCCTCTCTCTGTGTTGGCCCATGGTAGAAATGTGCTTACACATGATAATATGTCACTGTATCATAGTCTGAGTAAAATTATTAGAATTCCATCTTAGATATGTTTTGATATTGGGCACTTTCAACAGATAGTAAGCCACAAGTCTCATCAGAGAGAACTACTCAACCCGCAACTTTTCCTAATGGATTTGAGGTGAGAATATCTGTGTAAGGAAAAAAGTCTGTGATAAGACACATAGTTGTCTTTGAACTGTACCTTCTGGTTTGACACATAGTTGTCTTTATCATCAGGCACTAATGCTAGAAGTCTGTGATGAGACAGAAGTTGCTGAACTGAAACTTAAGGTAAATATCAACATCCATCAAGCAACCTGGTACTCTTGCAAATCTTTTGTTGTTGCCTTATGTGTAAATAGGATATGCATTTTATAGTAAAGAAAGAAAGTCAGTACTTCATTAAGAACCAGAAAAGCACTGGGTTCTCAATATGTTAAGGGGATGATGAATACAAGGATCACCTTGTATCATAATATTACTAGAGCGGTCTTAGCCTATCTATATCCAAGGGGTTTTCTTGCTTGTTAGAGCTTTAGTTTTGAGTAAGGACGTTTAGGCTTTACTAATAGAATATATAGGGCTTTCTTGCTTGTTTAGATTGCTTTGGCCTTGTCATCAGTCTCTTGTTTAGTGAGCCATGCAGTTTGCATAAGGGACAACATAAAACATTGTAGCATACATCATGGATTTCAAGACCTGGTTAAAGTTCATTAATCTCTAAGGCTTCTACTGTTTTATGGTATGGGTTGTCTAGAGTTGATTGTAATCTGCAAATTTTTGGCTGTATTTTACGTTCTCTTCTTTGACTGACCCTGCATATCTGTGTTAGGTTGGAGACTTTGAAATGCATTTGAAGCGTAATATTGGAGCCACCAGTGCTCCTGTGTCTAGCATCTCGCCAGCAGCAGCACCACCTATTCCAAGTAAACCCATGGTTGAATCAGCTCCTGCTCCCCCTCCAGCACCAGCACCAGCACCAAAATCTTCTTCTGAAAAAGCCACTCCATTTACCAACACTTCTGTAGACAAGTCATCAAGATTAGCAGCCTTGGAGGCTTCTGGAGCTAACGGATATGTTCTGGTTTCTTCTCCTACGGTATGTGTTGTGCTTATGTCTGAGGAACATTTTGATTCTTTTACTTTGTCCAGGACAATATCTACAATATAGCTAGGATTCACTTTCATCTTTCGTTTTTTGTCTGTTCCAGGTTGGTTCATTCCGAAGGGGTAGAACAGTGAAAGGAAAGAAGCAACCTCCAATCTGTAAAGAGGTATCTGTTTCATAACTCTGTTTGGTTCTTCTTTTTTAATATTTTAGATTTAGTAGAAAATTCACCTAATATGTCATTCTTATGTCTTGTGTTCACAGTTCCTCGTATTCCCGTGTGCTTGATTCAATGATAAACCGATTTAGCTCTCCTTATGCCTTAACCTTTGATAGCTATTTTCTACCTACAAAAAAACTCCCAGTGGATTCTTCTAAAATCCTGATTTAATTGAGTAAATCAAGAACTAAACTGATCCGCAATTAAATATCCATCTAGAATATTGCATTTTCCGTAACAAGATCAATCTCTAAATAAGTCCCATATCCATAAGCATACAGGTAATTTTACAGACTACCTATCCTATGGGTGTCTTTATGTAACTGTTATCAGGAATTAAGTCTATTAACAGTGTCTCGGCATCTTGATTTCCTTATCCAAATACTGGCAACATTTTGATTCCTTAAACCATAAACCTTTTGTATAACAAACTTGGTAACATAACCTCAATTTTTCTTCTCTTGATTCCGAACTGTACAGGGTGATCTGATCAAAGGAGGACAAGTAATCGGATATGTGGATCAGTTTGGCACTGAACTTCCTGTGAAGGTATGTTTTCCCTTTTGAGTTCCTTTAATGCGTGTTTTATACTACATACTTCGCTCATGATGGATTCTTGATATGTTGAGCAGTCAGATGTGGGCGGAGAAGTTTTGAAGCTCCTCTTCAATGACGGAGGTATAATGACTATTATCCTTTTTCAATGCATGACATTTAAATGCTATCAAGTTGTGTCGTATATAGGGTGTATAATAAGAACTTAAATTAGCACTGCAAACAAGTATGGAATATGGGGCACAACGAAATTCAGAATACAAAAAATCTTGAATGTCCGCAAAGCGGCATTTATAAATGTTAAAGCTACATATTTTTACTTAAAAACTTATATGGCTGCGAATACCCTCTTATGGTTTTAATTGAATTGGTAATGATTCGCAGAAGCCGTTGGTTATGGAGACCCACTCATCGCTGTCTTGCCATCATTTCACGGTATCAATATCAATTGAGCTTTCTCTCTTCCGGTAAATTCTTGTTGAAGAGCTACGAGGCTTGCAGTTTTCCACAGTCATTCTTTCCATCAGTGTCTATTTACGTTGTGGCATTAGGGGACACGCGTATTTCGCAATATTTATTTCAATATTTCTGGACAGGAAAATTGACTGTAGATCGATGAATAATTTGGGTTGAGCTTCTTTAATCGTTGTGTTACTCTGTTGGACATTGTCTTTGTTGTTAGTGGTTACATTCCGTGATAAATGTAGTGCGTATGAAGGGAAAACTTTTTTTTCTTTTCTTTTTCACTCAAATGTTGTATTGCATGGAAGTAGTAACATCTTAATTTGCCTGGCTTTATGTCCTCTCCGGTGGTTTTATTTGACATAGTCCGGTCCATGCTGAGCCATCAAACTAAGCAAGCGTTCGTATCTCTCATATCCCTCTTTCCCTCGCTTTTTATTGGCAAAATAGTATTTCCCTCTTTTTTCATTAGCAAAATATAGCGATAAAAACAAAAACAAAAGAAAAGGCAACCAAATTTTTAATATAATTAGGACAAATTCTTTTTTATTTTTTATTTATAAACGCTCTCCTTGAATTAGCAGCACCACTCAAAATTTGATCCGTCACCTCCTGTACCTGGCAGATAATATTGGATAAAGTTGATAAATGTCCAGTTTTTTCACCATCCAGAAAAGTTTCAAAGTATTTTCCAAATTTATGTGACGAAGAAAACCTCAATTTCCGACCCAAAAAAAAGGAAAAAAAAACTGAATTACTGAAGGCGCCTAAACGTTAACGAAAAACGAACCAGACAGCCATGCTTCTAAATCCGAAAATCAAACGACTCTCTGCCTTCCTCTCTTTCAGATAGACCATGTGGGACTGACTGTTAAACATTTTCTCCGGAAAAACAAAGAATGAAGACCCACACTAACAGAGGCTTCGCCACAACTGGACCACTCCACGCAACATCTCTTCCCCGAGCCTCACCGGAAATTTCCCTTCGCCGCCAACTTCCAGCCGGAATCCATGTTTTTCGGCGAGTTTCATACTGTAAACGCCACCGCACCAAAGTCTCCGTCATTCTCCGCCAGAATCAGGCCGAAACTTCCAAGCAGAATATCGCAAATTCGATAGAAAGTGCCGATGATTGCAACGAAGCTCGCCGGAGTCCGCTCCACACGAGGCGACACGCGCTACTCGCCCCTTCGCTGGCGCTCGGCGCGTGGTTTCTAAAATCGACAGTGGCGAGCGCAGAGGACGCTCCATCGCCACCGCCGTCGCCGTCACAAACCGTACCAGTGCCGACAGCTGATGAGAAGAAAAAAGAGGAGGATGCGATAACGTCAAGAATATACGACGCGTCGGCGATTGGAGAGCCCGTGGCGGTGGGGAAGGACAAGAGCAAGGTGTGGGAGAAGGTGATGAATGCTCGGATATTGTACTTAGGTGAAGCCGAACAGGTTCCGATTCGCGACGACAAAGAATTGGAGCTGGAGATTGTGAAGAACTTGTGGAAAAGGTGTTTGGAGAGTGAGCGAGCCTTATCTTTGGCTCTTGAAGCATTTCCTTCTGATCTTCAGGACCAGCTCAATCAGTATATGAAGAAAAGGTTCTCTCTTAAATATTATATCTATCTAGCTTTTTATGTATTATCTACATTTCACACTCACTTGTATATTTTCTGTATTGCTTGTATTGATGCCTGCGCATATATGATGGCACAGCATAGATGGAGATGCTTTGAAGTCCTACACATCACATTGGCCATCTCAACGCTGGCAGGAGTATGAGCCCCTTCTAAGTTACTGTCGCGACAATGGAGTTCGGCTTGTGGCTTGTGGTACTCCACTCAAGGTATTCTTACATTGCTTTCCTATAAATCAAACTAGCTAGCATCAATATATAATGGTGTATCTGGTACTGGTTGATTACTTAAGATTGTATTTTCTGCCACTTCTTAATTTGAGGGTGTGTATAGTAGGTTAATGAATAAAGAATGCATAGTGATTACTTTGGTTTTCATAGGTTTTACGGACTGTCCAATCGAAGGGAATTAGTGGGCTTTCAAAGGCTGATCGTAAAGCGTATGCTCCTCCAGCAGGTTCAGGCTTTATCTCAGGCTTCACTTCTAGCACACGCAGAACACCAGTTGATTCGAATTCTCCGAATCAATCTGTGCCTTTTGGGCCAAGCTCATATCTTTCTGCACAAGCAAGAGTGGTTGAGGATTATACTATGTCCCAGATTATCTTACAGGCCATGGTGGATGGAGGAGCAAGTGGTATGCTAGTGGTGGTGACAGGTGCAAGCCATGTTAGATATGGGATTAGAGGGACAGGACTGCCAGCTAGAATTTCAACAAAGTTGCAAAAGAAAAACCAAGTAGTTATATTACTTGATCCTGAAAGACAGCACATACGACAGGAGGGAGAAGTTCCTGTTGCTGATTTCTTGTGGTATTCTGCTGCCAGACCCTGCAACAGGAATTGTTTTGATCGTGCTGAAATTTCCCGAGTTATGAATGCAGCAGGCAGGAGGCGAGATGCCCTTCCACAGGTTAGTATTCTTATTAAGTTTTTTTTCTTTTGGTTTTTCTGGGAAATTATAGCTCCTACCAATCTCCCCTTAATGCATGCAGTAGGAGGTTACTTGTAGGTGGTATGTAGTTTTAATGCAACTAGTAGTTGACTGTTATGGTGGTTTTAGTTGTCAAGAAAAAAAGAGGGATTGTCTTATGCTATGATGAAATTAGAGGGATCATCTTAAACAACATGAATTGTTTATTTAGCTGAAATTTCACCTTTTCCAAAGTGTAATTTTGGATTTAACAGATGACATTTGGATAACCGAGGTGAGGTGTCCTGTGTAGTGGGTTTGCAAGTCGCACGTGCTTTTAGACAAATATCAACTCTCCTTAATGATGTTTTTTTCAGGATCTTCAAAAAGGACTGGATCTTGGTTTGGTATCTCCAGAGGTATTACAGAACTTCTTTGATCTGGAGCAGTATCCTCTTATTTCAGAACTCACTCAACGTTTCCAGGTGTGCAGATTTGAAATTTTTATCTGTTAACTTATCTCATATTTGTAATGGAGGGAAAGGTGAAAACCAATTGATGTCAATGAACCTAATTTTGAAGAGTTTGACACACAAAAAACCTAATTTTGAAGAGCACATAAGTTTACTTTAGCTCATCTTGATGCAGGGTTTCAGGGAAAGATTGTTGGCAGATCCTAAGTTCTTGCATAGATTAGCCATCGAAGAAGCTATATCAATAACTACTACTCTCTTTGCACAGTATGAGAGGCGCAAAGAAAATTTCTTTGAAGAGCTGGACTATGTTATCACGGACACTCTAAGGGGATCAGTTGTTGATTTCTTTACAGTGTGGCTTCCTGCCCCGACATTGTCATTTCTTTCATATGCCGATGAGATCAATGTGCCTGATAGCATGGATGCTATTAAAGGTCTCATTGGGTCCATCCCTGATAATGCATTTCAAAAGAATCTTTTGGGGAAAGATTGGAGTATCAATTATAGACTTGCATCTGTGCTTTTGGGAGGTCTAAAACTAGCTGGTGTTGGCATTATTTCCAGTATTGCGGCTGTTGCTGCCTCAAATGGTCTGTTTGCAGTTCGCAGATTCATTAATCCAGCTCTGGTCAATAATCAGCAAAAGAAAAGAACTCCAATACTTAAAACGGCAATAATCTATGGAGGCTTTCTTGGAACATCGGCAAATCTCCGTTATCAGGTAGAGAAGTACTTGTCTAATTAGTGTAACAGTAATCAAATTACAATTAAGGTTAACAGTCCACCAAACACAAAAACAACAATAGAACAGCCAAATAAAGTAAACTAGCAACTTAACTCAAGGAACAACTAGTGACTCATGAAACAGCAGCAACCCATGAGAATGAACAAAGAAAAATGGTATATCTCAAAATTATTTTGAAGTCGATGGCCACAAAAGATACTTCCATTTTGAAAAGAGAGAGAGAAAAAAAGAAAACTGAGTTACAACCTGTTAAATTGGAGCTAAGTTGGCATCTTTTCTGCTTCATATATCAATGAACCTCATAAAGTCAGTCTTTCCAAGATTATATAGGATAGGACAATTTTTCTTTTCAGTAGAACTAAATAAAAGCATATTTATATATCTTAATCATGTCTTATATTTCCTTTGGCATTAACTTGAATGTTGATTCTAATGCAGATTATTGCTGGAGTAATAGAACATCGACTTTCTGACGAATTTTCTTCTCAAACATTGCTTGTAAATATGCTGTCTTTTGTTTCTCGGACAATAAACTCTTATTGGGGAACTCAGGTTAGAATCATCTTGATATTCTGCAAGTTTAAATTCATTTGTTCCTTTACTTTTCAAAGATTAACTAAGCCATGGCGACCATATTATTATTCTTCCTGAAACCCATGTGTTGGAACCTGGCTCATCCCATGATTGTGTTAGTTGTAATTATGTACATTATGTGTGTAGAGAATATATACTTCACAGAATGAAAGACGGGGATCTTTTTCAGAATGTCTTAAGAGAATAATTTGTAATATGTAAGCCATGTGTTTAGAGAACCTGGCACATTCCATTATTATTTATTTGTCATTATGTTCATTATTGTGTATTCTACCAGTAGTACACTGTTGTTTATATAACCCTTTCATAAACTATGTGGATCTTTTTCTAGCTTTTATTTGGTTTTTGTTTATGTGAGCCCTTGTTGCAATCCTTGTGAATCACTTGATCTTGATTAATCTTCTATGCAAACCTTTGTTGGTCACAATAACTAAAATGCAATTAGATAAGCTTGTTGCCCGATGTTGTTTCTGATGTATCCTCTTGACTGCTGCAGCAATGGATTGATCTTGCACGCTTTACTGGTCTGCAAACGCGGAAGAGTGAATCGTCCCAAATGCTAGATTCTACTAACCAAACGCCAGATTCTACTAACCAAATGCCAGCACTGGAATGTAACAACACAGAGGAGACAAATGTAGATGAAATCCAGAACAAATGAGGTGATATCCCACTTTATGTCTTCATACTAATCAGCAGATTTTGCTCTAAAAGCTGCTGGGAGAGATCTCAAAGAACCGGATTTTGGTCCTTAGCTTTACATGTATCACAGTATCACTTCCATTACATACCCGATTGTAAATTGCTTAATGCGCTTGTAAGATACAATTCTTTCAATTTTGATGATCATAATGGCAATATTCTATAATTAAATGCTTTGTGTGTGTGTGTGTGTGTGAGCATACTTTTCAAATCACATCTGATCTGTAGGTAGGTACTGGGTAGAAGAATATAGATTGAAATTATCTCATAGCAAAATGAATGGAGAAACCTTGATGAAGAGATATATGTTTCTCTTCAAAGTTCAAACCATTGATTGGAGTTTTCTTCCCTACTGTTACGGAACTAATGGTAGGGTTGGAGGGTATGAAGAGTGCCAAAGATACGGGATTTGAAGCCGGATGCTTTGCAGGTGATCCATGCGCTTCAAAAGGAATTAAGAGTCTTTCCATGAAAGGATCTCTAATCTAGATGCGGCTACACTTGTCGTGAGTGGTTGTAGAATGTTTTGTCGCAAATTGGGCGTCGTAAAATGTAATGAGGTTGCAGATCAGACGTGTAAAATTTCGTTGACAACATCTAAAGGAAAAATCAAAGGGCAAAAATGAATGGGTCTAAGTTTGAAAAGCAAAAAGAAGACCAAGACAAGACGAAGAGTTTCTAAGCTCTAAGCTCTATTTCCTATCATGTTCATTGACTGTAATTGTCCACGATCCTCTTACTGTTTCCTCAGGTGCATCATGAATTAGCGGTTCTCTGTCAATTGGTTGATTCCGGCTAACTGGTTTTCCTCCTATTCTCTGTTGTTGCAACACTAATACAGAAACTGAACAATGAAAGTCCGGGGAAGCAAGCATGTCTCCGACGATTCCAAGCTCCGGGCACTCACTCCACTCACCAAGCCCTGAAAGAAGTGGAGAGTCCTGATGGTGCCTCCCTACCAACATCAAATCAAAACAATCCACCATTGATCTGATAACAGCAGACAACCGTGCTCCATCTCTTACCACCTCCTCCACAACAACAAACCGCTCGTTGTCTCCATTGGCTACCCGGTATTCCTCAAGCAAGTCAGAGTCCCGCTTCCGGTCTTTACTATTTTCTTCTCCAAAGAGAAGGAACCGTGCAACTGTTAAGTCCACACTTGGATGCCTTGCCATGCGAGCGCCATAGGCCAGTGCCTCTGTATCATCTGCACCACCAATGAAGATCACAGCAACATGGCATATATACCGGCTGGCTAGCATTGACACCGACCCTCCTAGGACCCCTCGATCGATGAGAATTCCAACGGAGCAAGGTGCCTTTTCAAGGACATTGATGTTCATGGACTGGAGGGGTCGGTTCACTGACCCAATGCTGCCATCTATGGCCCATTGCTTGTGAAACGGCATGATCACAAGGTTTACCCTCTTCTCAAATGCTAACCGGCAAATATCATCATGCATTGTTACATAACTCGAGATGGAAGTGTATGCTTGGAGGGTGGCGTACCCTTCATTGTATTGCTCGTATTGCCTCATGGCTTTGACAATATGGCCAGACGAGCTGTTGTCTAAGGTGTCTTGGGGACGGTGTGATACAAGAACAGGGTTGGTTCGCCCCACAAGCTCAGTGAGGACGAGGGCTATGACTGCAACAGGGTTCTGTTCTGTAGCATTTGATACTTCCAGGACGTTTATGAATGTGGGAACGTTCTCTTGGTTGTGGATGCATGCTAGGATTCGGAGCTCTGACTCACGTTTCAAATGCTGGATTGTACTTCTTCTCGTCACTGCGTATTGCTTTGAAGGATCATAAAGATATCTTATCAAGGGTGTTACCACTGCTGTTATGAGCACCACTGAGATCACGACCAGCGCAAATTCTTGATCAGTCAGAACCTGTAAAACAAATTCATCATATAATTCAAGATTAGCATTGGTACTCACTCAAAGTAGTTAGAGAAAAATGCACAACAGAATCTGTAAGGGCCGATGGATGGAGAAGGTGCTGCTGGGAACTTCAAAAGTAAATGAGAGAGTTTCAAGTGATTGAGACTCAGACCTTGCTTTGCTTAAACAGGTTGAACATGACAAGCTCTGTGATGCCTTTTGAGTTGAGGATGAGGCCAAGCACAAAAGCTTGGCGCAGAGGCACATCGAAATAGCTGGCTGACAACATTACAGCTCCTATCTTCACCAGGCTAGAAAAGATAACCACCACCCCCACAATCCACAAAGACCGAGGATGAATCCTGAAGATGTTCGTTTTCAGCCCACTATTGGCAAGGTAAGTTGGATAGAATATTCCTGTAGCCATGATTTCCACCTTCGTCACCAAAGCCGCTCCCAAAGGCGGTCCTTCAGGCACCGCATAGCCAAGCACTAGGGGTCCAAGTAAGAAATGCTGGCTTACAAGCTCACTGATAAATCCACACAAAAGAACAAAGAGGAAAATGGTGACAATATATGACTCCTTGACAGATTTCCCTTCCTCTATACGGTTCAGCATCCATAGTATGATTGGTCTGAGCACATAAGCAACGCCAAGCACAAATACTAGTGCTGATAGTAGTTCAAACGTTGGAATTAATAAATTCCTGGTCCTATTATCCAAAATTGCCATACCAATTGCGACCAGGGCAATGCCGAGAACATCACAAAACATTGTTATAGAGAGGGCCAGGCGGCCCAGTTCGGTGTTCATGAGTTTGAGCTCAGCTAGTAAACAAGCA
The DNA here is from genome assembly GCF_000346465.2 of Prunus persica. Taxonomy (NCBI): domain Eukaryota; kingdom Viridiplantae; phylum Streptophyta; class Magnoliopsida; order Rosales; family Rosaceae; genus Prunus; species Prunus persica. The sequence continues at coordinate 26,930,874 of NC_034010.1, forward strand.
ACAACAAGGGAACTTGATATACACTGTGATCCAGCTATACATGGGAGTGCCATCTTAAGGGTTTCGTCCATGGCGAGATACTTCATCATAACGAAGACTAGGCATTCAGGGAGCGCTAAGGTGAAGAAGAACACTGAAATTCCAATGGTCACCGCCCTTCTATCTGGCCTTAACATTCTTCCCGTGTTCATCTTCACTCCTATTGAAAAAAGGAAGAACATGAGGCCGAATGTTGCAGTAGTTTCGAACACATTGGCGCCTTTTACGGGGAAGAGGATGCGTGAGACTTCCTTTTTATGCCCCAGAACTGACGGGCCGAAAATTATACCACCCTGACAACCACACATAATTTTCATTTGTTAGATACATGCACAATGAGAAGGATATAGCTAGCTAGGTAATGATCCTTTTCCATACTAAAAGCTACACATTGATTTTCAAATTCATACATGTATAGGATAATCATATCAAACTTTTCTTCTTATCTTTTTTTGTTCAACTAGGTTGTTTGATTCTTCATTTTAACGAGTATTTACTTTGTTTATATACCCTTTAATGCAGAAAGCTAAACAATCCGACATAGTGAATTCTCACATATATAGAAATTATGCAAAAAAAAAACTGCGTATAAGTTTTGTCGATTGAAACCTTACAAAAATTTGAGAAACGACAGTGGACTGTCCCATAGGTTTGAGACAGAGATTGATCAACTGTGAAACTACGCCAATTATAGACAACTGCATCAAAAGAAGAGATGTAGCGGAACGCAGAGGGCTTCTGTGGCGCCACACACCCCCGGAAGCTATGCTGCTGTGGGGATCTTGGCAAACCAGAGTCACATTATCTACTGCCTGTTGGATTTCTCCAATCAAGTGATTTATTTCCATGCTCATCTTGGTCGAACTTTGCCTGCAGGAAGAACAAGAACAAGAAAGAAAGAAAGAAAGAAGAAAGAAGTGAAGGCAACAGCTACCATACACATGCACACACACTCAGAGAGAAATGGGAGGCAAAGCTGATATCTTGGAATTTATATTATTGACGGGCATTCATACAACAAATGGACTTCACATATCCTGCAAAATAGAATTATCTAAATTCGAGCCTTGAGAAATTTGCGGCAACTGAGCTATATTTGTACATCAAACATGCATATCAATCCTTGTCACGCCTGAGTTTATATATTATGTGTTAAGCTCTATCATCATTCATCGACCGTGTGATGTTGCGAATTTTCGACAAAGCGAGGTGCTTGGGACAATGAATCTCATGAAGAATTTAAGGTTGTTTAGCGAGGTGCTCCATGATCAAACTGTGCCATAATTTTGTCATAAAAAAAAAAAAAAAAAAAACTGTGCCATAATTTATACGGTTTCCATTCCATGTCTTCCCCAAAAGCCCAAACGTTAGTGTGTCTTGCTCGTTAATTACAAGTAACGAATGTGTTTATTAATGACAACAGAAGAATCAACAGGCGACTCTGTGGCCCAATGGATAAGGCGCTGGTCTACGGAACCAGAGATTCTGGGTTCGATCCCCAGCAGAGTCGTCCTTTTATTTGTAATTTTTTGTCCTACTAAACCAAATAAAACCATCTCTGGTTTCGATCCCCAGCAGAGTCGTCCTTTTATTTGTATTTTTTTGTCCTACTAAACCAAATAAAACCAAAGCTAGTAAGTTTTCCACCGTATATATTTATGAGTAAGGCTATGTATTATTTATTTGTTCGAAAATAACTTCATTTATTTTTTATAAATTATATCCACCCCCCCATCATTTATACCAACCAAAATTTGAGAAATTTTTTTTTTTGGTGTAAAATTTGGTAATAAGAGAAAATTTCACAAATGACACGAATTAGAGAGTATTCCAAAGTGTCACTTTAACCCCAAATTAAGGTTATGGTTCATCTCAATTAAAATGTGTTGCTATGTGTTATTTATGATGACCCGATTTGAATCAAGGTCACACCTTAACACAATTTTTCCCTCACACGGTATTGGTGCAATTATGAATTAGTTCTTGTCATGGCAAGAGCTGGGCTCTACCAATCTAGACAAGCCCAAAAGTAAAACTTGCCTAGATTGCTGCCTAGGCAAGCTGGCCTAATGTCAACGTCATTATGACGAGAGCAACCAATTTAAATAACAAACAAATTGAAAAAAAAAAGGTAAAAAAAATAAATTTTCAGAATTTTTATTATTATAAATATCTAATTATATTCTTTACTTCCTACACCAAAACTATATACAAATTCTCCTCTCCTTATATATCATGTGAATAGTAGTTGCCCTTAAATTACTATGACAATAAGTAGAAAACCAACAAAAAAATTATTAGAACTGACACTATTTATATGAATAGTAACAACCATCGTCTCTCTTTATCTTTTGTCATTGTAAATAGGTGAAAATGCTCTTAAAATAGTGTGTCTTCTCTTTTACTCAAGTCCCCTTATCTTTTTGGGTCAGAAATAGTAAATTAGATTAATCTAAAATAATTTAGACGATATAATGGTATTGTCGTGTAGTATACGTGTAAAGTATCGTGTATGTTGATAAGTGGATAAGACTGAAGCGGCTTTTGGCCGGTCCCAATTTGGCGTAGCCTAGAAATACAATAAACCAATACGGTGGGCCCTCTGTCAGATCCACTGCACCCAAACGTCGAATAATAATAATAAGAAAACGTTGGGCCTGTGGGCAAATCTACCAGTTTTGGACTTTGGAAAACTCTCGAAACAATTTCTCGTGGGCCCAACTCTCATTTGTGTCGTCATTTTACCCCAACTCACTCAGTGAGTGACCCACCGACCACACTTTTTTGACCCCTTTAAATAAATAAATAATTTAATTAATTAATTTTGTTTGATTTCCTTCTTAATTTACCTATTTATAGTCCGAGAGTCGCAACATAAAGATTACGGATATTTTTTACTCTTATCCTCATCCGCTCATTCATCATCATCACCTTCGACGCTCCAGTTTCTTTAGGGTTTCTCTCTCTCTCTCTCTCTCTCTCCTCGCTTTCTCTTCTAAATAATGTTGCGAGTTTTTGTTTTTTTGTCCGTTCGTATTTTGATTGTTGAGCTACGTCGTTTTCAGATTCATCACAGCAGCAGCAGCAGCAGCCAAACAGCGAACAGGCGATGGACGTGATTTCCAGGAGGACGACGACATCGTCGACTTTGAATCCGAACGCTCCGATGTTCGTGCCGTTGGCGTATCGGACGGTGGAGGACTTCTCCACCGAGTGGTGGTCCCTGGTCCAGTCCTCACCTTGGTTCCAAGACTACTGGCTTCAGGAGCGCTTCCAAGATCCCCAAAACGACCCCTTCTCTCCCGATATTAACGATCCTGCCCTCCCCGATGACGTCGATGCTCTCTTCGATGACGTTCACTACCCCAACAACAACACACAGGCACAGCGTAAGTAACTCTAAAATCTACTCTTCCGCTCTGAGTCAACTCTCCAGAGTTTCCGATCTAACTCTGTTCTGTCTCTCGTTTCTTGTACCAGAGGAGGAGGAGGAAGAGGAGAAGGATTTTCATAAGGAGCTGGTTTCCATGGGACTGCTGAAATGGCGAAAGGGTCGGCCTTTGGCTGAGGCTCCCAGGTTCATCGAAAAGGCTCCCAAGATTGTGAACGTGATGAAAGTGAGTCCGCGGGCGATTCAGCAGCCGAGGTAGACCGAGTCGCTGTCTCAGCCTCACTGAGTTTGATTGATTATGTAGTCTTTGTACATAAGAAGCAAGCATGGGTTTTTTTTTTAGTTTTCAGTTCTCTGTTCATGTAACTTTTTTACTTGCTTTCTTTGATCAATAAACTAATGAATCTGATTTGAGATTTGATTTTGTTCATCATCTAATTCAATTTGGGAGGAACCATTTTATTTATTGTAGCAGAGATTACAATACAAAATTGAAGGCGATGTGAATCCCCTCAAAAGATCAAAACCCTAATAAGATAGAAATTACAGCAATATTTTATGATTATTATTGTTCAATTATTTACTCCCTCTCCTTCTCCTTGCCCTTCTCCTTCCCAAGTGGTTGCCATCTTTCCAATCTTTTGAAGAACCCTAACAACTTCTTCTGTTGTAACGTTTCCAGTCACTGTGACCTTGTTCAGTTCTGCGTCCGCATTATATGTTTCAATATCTGCTAGGGGGAATCAAAACGAACCAATATTGTTTTAGCAAATAACAAAAATAGATTCAATGGGTTTCTGAGGTATAAATTAGAATTACCTTCGATCTTCTTGATGGCCTTCAAGATTTTCTTGATGCATTCTTCGCAATGCAAACCCACCTTCAATTCCACAACCTGATGCATGCAACCAAACATGGGAAAGTCGAATCCATTAGCTCAAACAAACAAAATCAAACTTGAAGTTTGCAACAAAAGGGTATGGAGCTTACATTTCCCATTCAACTTTGATAGACTGAGCAAGGAAGTGAGAATTGTGAAGTGGGAAGAAAGAGTGTTGTTTGTTGTTTACATAGTGAGTCCAAATTGAGAGACATACATTAACAAACAGTGTTGAATTTGGAGGTATTGGATTCTTTACGTGATTGGTGGGAACTTTTTTTATTTATTTCTCCACTTTGTGTTAAGCTACTTTGTTCTTGATTGCTGACAGCAACTAGCCTCTGCATATGTTTGTTAGGGTCGGCAAAAAAATCATGAAGCTGCCGGGTTTGGTTGGGGCAGAGATTAGGAATATATTGTTTTATTATCTGCTTATTCATCAAAGGAGGGCCCAGATTTTGAATGTTAATATTCGGTTCACACAAAGAAATGCAGAAAGAACCGTAAATTTTGGTGAAAGAATAACAAAGAAAAGGAAATCTTTTCTTTCCAATTCTTTGCTGTCATCCATTGTTTAGTGGACAGTGGCAAAGAAAAGGAGACTAATGGGTGTCTGTCAATAGACCTCTTGGGTGAGGTTTCTACCCACAACCTCAAATTGGGTTTGGATTGAAATTGAAATTGCACCAATTTTTCAGAAGACTGATGATTGGGGCCCATCTGGGCAACCCCAGAAGTTGGGTTTGGGCTAATTTCTTTTTTTATGGGCTGAAATTGTCACCATCAACAATGGAAGTGAAATTAATGGAGGTTTCCCTGCTCTCTAAATTGTATCTGGTAGTGTAAAGATGAAGCTAAACTCATTAAACCAGAGCTCACACATGTGACAATGAAGATGATGAACTGACATTATTAACATAGACAGGGTCCCCTGTTTTTTCTTTTCATTCCTTTTCTTTGTAGAATTCTTTCACTTCATCATGTGACATGTTTTATGGCCTGCCATGCAATATTCACAAAGATCGAATAAGACCTCTACAATATTGATCAATTGCAACCAGTTTTAGTTTCAGTAACAACCTAAACTTATGAATTTTCTTGTAGCTCTGTGCCCAGGAGGAGCACTTGCAAAGTGGGGTTATTGGGAAAGTTCTTCAGGTTCCTCCTATTGGGGCATTGCTATAAACCAACAACCACTGGCGGCGACTCTGAGTCGCTTGGCCCTCACGGCATCTCTGCTGCCACACTCGGCGTTTGGGCTCTTGTCTACGACCTTTTCAACTTCGAGATCACCTCTCAAGTATGTTTTTTCCAACTTTTTGAACCGTGTTGACAGTCTTGGTTGCTTAGTGGATTGTAAATTGTAATGTTGAATGTTTCTCAATTCTCATTCAATTTGTATGTGTCAGCTAAATATATGCATAATGATATTAGGTCCCAGAAGATCTCAGTCAACATGTTGTCTCATCCAAGAAGGCTCAAGCTAACTGGTAATCAGCAAGCAATTATCTGTCTCATTACTCTACAATTGGGAAGAAAGCAGACGTTGAGAAATTTATGTCCATATATATAAAGGTATAGAAAACTAGTTGAGACATGGAGAGAAGCAAAACAACCACCAAGAACAGAGGAAGAGGCAGCTAGGCTTGTCATACAAACCCTCAAGGGACACAAAAAGGCTGATGTTCAGGTACATTGCCACAATATTCAATCTGTTACACGTTGCTCAGAGAACACAACTGTAATTTGGAATATGGTAGCATAAAAAATTCTTTTGTGATTGCTTATCTACAGGGCTTATTGGATTTCTATGGTCTCCCTCGTCCCCATTCTCTTGTCAAAGTTCCTGCTGGGGTCCCAACTTCATTGCCTTGAGGAGTAAAGTTTGAGTTCCAGACACTACCAGTAATAAAAACAATTTTGCTCTCCAATTACTCATTTTCACCACAACCAAACCAATTGCTTGCCCTGAGAGACTAGTTCCCATAGGTGTATCATTTTGGTGAAACCAGGTTGATGCAAAAGCTGTTCCAGATGGCGATGGAGTGACAGTTTATGTCAGCACAGCAGATCCCAGAGAATCCTCCTGTGTTATGAGCGATGTGCAGATAGCAGCCATCCAAAGATCAGAAGCACGCGCTGATAAGAATTATACTAAGGCAGATGAACTTCACCAAAAAATCATTGATGCTGGATATCGGTACGTAGGATATTTTGATATGCTTCTCTTCTTGCATTAATTAGTCGTTTTCAACACAAGTTTCTGATTGCTTTTACCCCTCCATTCAGGGTACTGAATGTTCAAAACGAGGAGATCCTTGCTCGAAAGTATCGAATTCGACTGAGGTAAAATTTTCTGCTGCTTAATTATGTATTCCAACTAGCTGAACTGCACTGCACTTCACTTATTCTACTAGTGAAAGTTGATTGATTTTGAGAGAAAACAGGGGCATAGACGCACCGGAGATTTTAATGCCGTATGGACAAGTAGCCAAAGAGGAGCTGGTTAAGCTTCTTGAGGGCAAGTGCTTGAGGGTCCTTGTCTATGGGGAAGAACGTTATGGCCGCTGTGTGGCTGACGTATACTGCAATGGCATATTTGCACAGGAAGTAATGCTCAAGAAGGGTGGTGCATGGCATTACTCAGCCTACGATGCTCCGAATTTGCAAGAGTGAGTAAAATCATATTATAAATTCTGTATTTACATAAACTGTAATTTAAACTAACATAATTTTAAACTTTTAAAGTATAATCATTTTTTAGTTTGTAACATTTTATACATGTATCAATCATACTAGTGGGAAGAAGAGGCTCGGCGGAGGCAAATTGGGTTATGGGCTTCATCAAACCCTGAGAAGCCATGGGATTGGAGAAAGGATAGGCGTCAAAGACAGATGACATATTGGTGACAAAATTAAGTTCAGAATGAAACATTCATTATGAGATTATTTATGCCTTTAAGTGCAAGGCAGTAGTTTTATTTGGGGTAAAAAATGAGGTTTTGTGTTGCTATCCTTTTGCACACTAAACCCAAATACCTCACCTACCCTCATAATCAAATCCCACCAAGCAAGGGATAATCCATACTTGCCATGCCTTCAAGCCTGAAAATAAAAGAAAGCTCCACTACTTGAAGGAAGCCTACAACAAAAAGTTCATCACCTCCACGAACAAGAAGGATCGGCTGCCACTCTCCCATTTTCTCCCTCTCATTCACTAAGGCTCTCAAGCCTCTCTCTCAATGTAAAGTATATTATGTATAGATCTCAAATATGAAATGCAAATACAAACATAGTGGACGTAGCCCGATTATGGGTGAACCACTCTAAAATCTGTGTTTTATGTGTGTGATTGTGGTTTTGCCTCTCTAATGATGTTGATCCAAAATCCCCCATCAACAGTCTATATTTGAATTGTACAGTGGTTTGCACGTCTCTTCATTTCTCTTTTCAACTGTTGCTGAAAGTTGGGCGCCGCCTATTTGGAGAAGATTGTTGGGTTTGTGCTCAATCAACAATGTAAGGGACATTAATGGAGGTTTCCCTTCTCTAAATGCATCAAACCAGAGTTCACACCATGATGTGCCATGTGAGCTTGAAATGGAAGTGTCTTTACGTGCAATGAATTTACTGTTTTATTAAAATATACAGTAACAGGGTCCCCTGTTTTTTCTCTCCCCTGTTCTTTCTTTACAAATTTCTCTGCCTGCCACAGGTTTTATTTTGTGGCCTGCCATAAAATCTTTACACACACACACAGAGAGATCAAATAAGCCCTCCACTAATATTGATCATCAATTGTTCAATTGCAAACAGTTTCAGTTTCAGCAACAAACTAACGTGATGAACACAAAAAGAAAAAATCCCACACTTAGACTTGATTCTTACGTTACAGCGTTGACCACGCCACCACACAACTAGCCACGTGTCAATCTGTTTTCTGATCCGTTGCTTGGATTGGATCCTTCCCCTTTCCAATCGCACCAGATTCACCAACCCAAAGATCTCTCATTTCTCTTGTTCTCAAAAACCTTTTCTTTTGCTTCTTTCTTCAGCTTCCGCGTCTAATTCTCTTGTACCTCTGAGCCTTGCTGGTTGCTGAGGCTCATTGCAAAATGGGGTTGTTGGGAAAATTCTTAAGGTTCCTGTTGGAGCTGGGGGATTGCTGCAAACCCACAGGCGGCAACTCTGAGTCGCTTGGGCCTCACGGCGTCTCTGCTGCCACAGTCGGCGTTTCGGGTCTTGCCCACGACCTCTTCAATTTTGAGACCACCTCTCAGGTACCTTTTTTTTGTTTCATACATTTCAGCTGTAATTGAACCCTGTTAACAGTCTTTTGTTGCTTAGTAGATTTGTGAATTGTAATGTTCAATATTTCTCAATTCTCATTCATAAATATAAATAGATAGGTAAGCTGAATCTATGCACAATGCTATTAGGTTTCAGCCTTTCTGGGTTTTGTTAATTTTCATCCCATTTTATTAAGGTTGACTTTTTTTAAATTCTTCTTCAATCTTCCATGATCATGATTTAAGGTCCCAGAAGGACTCAGTCAGCATGTTGTTTCATCCAAGAAGGCTCAAGCTAACTGGTAATCAGCAAGCAATTATCTATCTCATTAGTTTTGAATTGGGAAGAAAAAAAAAGGTCTTCATAAATTTATCTCCATATAATTGGCTCAATTTGACTTCTCCAACTTTCCAGGTACAGAAAACTAGTTGAGACATGGAGAGAAGCAAAGCCACCACCAAGAACAGACGAAGAGGCGGCTACGCTTGTTATACAAACCCTCAAGGGACACAAAAAGGCTGATGTCCAGGTACATTGCCACAATATTCAACCTGTTACATGTTGCTCAGAACACACTTATAATTTAGAATGTGTTAACATAAAATTTCTTTTGTGATTGCTTATCTACAGGGCTTATTGGCTTTCTATGGTCTCCCTCATCCCAATACTCTGGTCCAAGTTTCTGCTGGGGTCCCAACTTCATTGCCTCAAGGAGTAAAGTTTGAGTTCCAGACACTTCCAGTAATAAAAACAATAATGCTCTCCAAGAACTAATTTATACCACAACCAGGTACCTTGAAACTAGTTCTGATGGGAAAAATCGTTTTGATGAAACCAGGTCGATGTAAAAGCAATTCCAGATGGAGATACAGTGACTGTGTATGTCAGCACAGAAGATCCCAGAGAATCTTCCTGTGTTCCGAGCGATGTGAAGACAGCAGCCATCCAAAGATCAAAAGCACGCGCTAAGAAGAATTATACGAAGGCAGATGAACTTCACAAAAAAATCATTGATGCTGGATATCGGTAGGATATTGATCTGCCTCTTCTTGCATTAATTAATCGTTTTCAACACAAGTTTCTAATTGCTTTTACCACTCCATTCAGGGTACTGAACATTCAAAATCAAGAGATCCTTGCCCGAAAGTATCGGATTCGACTGAGGTAAAATTTCTGCTTAATTACAGGATTTCCATTAGGTGCACTGCACTTAATCTTCTAGTGAAAGTTAATTGATTCTGAGGTAAAAAAGAACAGGGGTATAGACTCGCCGGAGAGTTCAATGCCGTATGGAAAAGAAGCCAAACAGGAGTTGGTTAAGCTTATTGAGGGCAAGAGCTTGAGGGTCCTTGTCTATGGAGAAGACCGTTATGGCCGTTGTGTAGGTGACATATATAGCAATGGCATATTTGCACAGGTAATATATGTCACATAACTTTAATATCTGTCCGCTACAAAATACCGACAAGTCTTCTGATCTCCGTTTTCGATCTCAACCAGGAAGTAATGCTCAAGAAGGGGTGTGCATGGCATTACACCGCCTACGACCAGCGCTCAGAACTTGCAAGAGTGCGTAAAATCATATTATGAATTACTGATCTATAAAATATAAACAAAAACTAATAACTAGCTGAAAATTGCGAGTTGGGAAATATAACAGAATTAAAACAGAAAAACTTTTAATTAGTATGATCGTTTCTATTTTCAACTTCTTCACTCATAATATATAGTATGTCGTTTATTTATAATAGTGGGAAGAAGAGGCTCGATTGAAGCGAGTTGGGTTATGGGCTTCATCAAATCCTGAGAAGCCGTGGGAATGGAGAAAGCATAGACGCGAAGCCAGATGACATATATATTCTTGACCAGAGGATGAGTTTATTCACATTCATGATTGCCATCTCTGCAGCAAGTAGGCTCCTGCCTCCAGCCCAAGTTGTGATCGTCTAAACAAAGTCCCCAGGTGGAGGAGGTTGGGAAATTGCACAAACAATGATGAAATGAGAAGAACACATATGCTTTTCGCATGTTTTATTCTTATAATTGATTGATATTGGAAACCTTTGAACGTTTCATATGGGAAAAATTGCACCTACATTAGCTTCAACTCCAGAGTTAGTCCAAAGACAAATCTAAGATAAATTTATATGGATCACAAGATCTCGAGTGTAGAAACAAATACTTTTAACCACTTGACCAAAGGTACACTTTGACTGCAAATAGAGTTCATATATGCTTTATGGATCCAAAATCTGGGACTGTTAGGTTAACGAGAAGCTCCAAAAAATCATTTCTATACCCAAAGCCTAACCGAACCCACACCATCACCTAATGCACTAATTGAGCACACCACCAAAATCGATGCCTTCATATAGGAGTTGGAAGTCCCCCTATTCATAGATATACTTGGGAAATACATGTATATCCTGAGTGGAGAAATTTAACTTTCAAATTTCCACTAACCTGGTTGCCATAATAAATCCTCCAGAAATTTTTAAGTGGTTGATGAAAGTTATACAAAAAATGGTAAAAGGCAACAAAATTGCAAGAGAGACTTACCATTTCACAATGAACTAATGCCCTATTAACAAGGTTATTTAAAAGGGCTTCTTTTTCTAAAGAAATTCTAGTCTGCTGGAAAATTAGGAAGGCGAGGATTAACCTTCTATTTTGAGACATCCAACCTCATCATGCTATGTGTATTCGTTTTGCTACTTTGCATGGTATGGACTACAGGAAGCAGAATCACACAACTAAACCTATAATTAATAGACATATGGACATCAAATGGCATCTTCCTCCTGTTGGGGGGGTCAAAATTAATTTTGATGGGTGAGTCCAAGAGTTACAAGGATCAACTAGATTTGTAATTATGGATAGTGAGGGCCATGTACTCCTTGCTGGTGCTAAGAAGATTGGGGAGTCGACAATCTCGATAGCTGAAGGCATTGCCTTGCAAGATGACCTAGTTCATGCTCTTGACCATGGTTGGCGAAATCTGATTGTAGAAGAGGACTCCAAATTGATAATTGATTGTGTCCTAAGTAAGGTTTCAATTCCTTGGAGAGTGCATATGCATTAGCTAGGTTGGGCTATGGTCTGACCTCTTGTATTTGGGAGTATGGTCTCCCCTTATTAGTTGTATCTCCTTTCTAATTTGACCTCTTTGGACCTTTATGGTCTCTACGTTTTGTTTTGTAATTTTTTTTTTCTGCATAAAAAATGGTTATTTAAAACAAGCTCTCCTTTTTATCAACGGGATCTAGTCTAATTAAAAAGAGCATTGACGTGCAGACACGAGGCCACAATACACCAATCACCTTTCGCAATTTCTTGATAGGCAAACAAGAACTTAACCTTGGTTCCACCAGGACGATTTCGACGACGATGTTGGCGCTGCAAGTCCACCACTAAAGCCCTCCCTACAAACGGAAAAGAATTGTCTGAGCACAAAGATGCAGTATTTTCCATTCTTGCTTCAGGTCTTCCGCGTGAAAGCAAGGAATTAATTAAATAATACTTGCTAGCAGGAATGGAAGTTATCTTATTTAACCTTTGCGATTATATGAGCAGGATTGGGGGAAAAAAAAAACATTTATCAGATATGGGGCATAGCAGCCCCAATTTACCCCTTACTCATACCCAAAGAAGAGAAATTGGATTAATACTTTGTACACCATCCAAAAAGTGTTGTCTTTGGTGTCAATTGGGAAATTTCATAGTGCCAACCAATCAAATTACAGGATGACAAAACTTGGCCACCCTCCCAATTCAGGTCGTCAATTTAATTCACTCCAAGATCTCACCTCCCAATTAAATTGTTGAATCTAATGCACTCTAATTTCTCATATCATAATAACATAATATATCTTTACCCCGTTATACATAAACTATGTTCATATATTTTCGTTTCCTTACAATAAAATCACCGAAAGTGTGTGATGTTGCACAGTTCATATACTTTCACTTTCTTACAATAAAATCATGAAAAGCGGGTGATGTTTTTCTTTTCTAAGAATAATTCCAAAACAAAGAAGACAATAACAAATTCGTAGTTGATAATAGCATGCCTATAACACGTAGGATACTGACTTAAACGGTTGACCAAAAGACCAAGACTTGCCTCACTTCCTTTTCCATTCCCTAGAATGCAAGCATTATTACTGTTTGCTTTACCAAACTTCACCAACCGAATATAATATCTAAAAGCTCCTTCAACTCTCGCTCTTGCTTCTTTCTTCAGCTTCTGTTCTGTGTCTGTTTTCCTTGTAGCTCTGAGCTTTCGCTTGCTGAGGCTCAGATTACCAGCAAGGAACATTGCAAAATGGGATTATTGGGAAAGTTGGTAAAGTTCCTGTTGGGACCTTGCTTAAAGCCCACAACCACAGGCGGCGACTCTGAATCACTTGGGCCTTACGGCGTCTCCGCTGCCACAGTTGGCGTTTCGGCTCTTGCCCACGACCTCTTCAACTTTGAGATCACCTCTCAGGTACCTCTTCAACTTTGCTATCATTCTTTTGTTCCTTATGGTATGTAGACTCTAGTGTAATTAAATATTATCAGTTCTCATTCCTTTTTTATGTCTCGGTAAAACAGAAGAAACAAGTAAGGTTAATCTGAGTAAATTAATGCATAATGATATTGGGTTTCAGCCTTTCTGGATTTTGTTAATTTTCATCCCATTTTATTAAAGTTGACTTTTTTTTTTTCCTTCCTGTTTTCCTTTTCAAATTTTTATGATTATGATCTTAGGTCCCAGAAGGACTCAGTCAGCATGTTGTTTCATCCAAGAAGGCTCAAGCCAACTGGTAATCAGCAAGCAATTATCTATCTCATTTGTGCATATATTTTACTGGATTTTCTGGGTAACATACAGGGAGTGGCTAAGAGTGAAAGACCATTTTTACAACTTATGTCTCTTATTATTTGATTCCTCTAAATTTCCAAACATATAAAGGTATAGAAAACTAGTTGAGGCATGGAGAGAAGCACAACCACCGCCAAGAACAGCCGAAGAAGCAGCTAGGCTTGTTATACAAACCCTGAACAGACAGCAAAAGGCAGTTGAGGTACACTTAAGAAGCATTGCCACAATATTCAACCTGTTACATGATGCTTACAAATATAATGTGGAATATGGTAACATATAAATTCCTTTGTGATTGCTCATTTGTAGGGCTTATTAGCTTTCTATGGTCTTCCTCTTCCCCATACTGTGGTCCAAGTCCCTGCTGAAGTCCCAACTTCATGGCCTCAAGGAGTACAGTTCGAGTTCCAGACACTACCGGTAATAAAAACTAGTATCGCTTTCCATTTACTCATTTTTACCACAACCAAACCAAGTGCCTGCCTTGAATTGAAACTAGTTCTGAGAGGTGAATTTTATTTGTTTTCATGAAACCAGGTTGATGCAAGAGCAGTTGCAGATGGCGATGGACTGACAGTCTATGTCAGCACAGCAGATCCTACGGAGTCATCCCGTGTTCCGAATGAAGTGCTAATGGCGGCCGTCCGAAGAGCAAAAGCACGCGCTAAGAAGAATTACACAAAAGCAAATGAACTTCACAAAAAGATCACTGATGCTGGATATCGGTTGGATATTTATACGCATCTTGCATAAGTTCTGTTAAATTCAGGGGACTGAATATTTAAAATGAGGCAGGGTACTAATTGCTTTTGCAACTTCCATGCAATGCAGGGTACTAAATATTCAAAATGAGGAGATCCTTGCCCGAAAGTGTCGGATTCGACTGAGGTAAAGTTATGTGCTTACAAGATTTCAGCTAGCTGCAACTTATTCTAGTGCTGAAGCTGAAAGTTAATTGTAAGAGAAAACAAACAGGGGTATAGATGCACCAGAGAATGCAATGCCCTATGGACAAGAAGCCAAACAGGAGCTGGTTAGGCTTCTTGAGGGAAAGTGTTTGAGGGTCCTTGTCTATGGGGAAGATCAATTTGAGCGCACTGTAGCTGACTTACATTGCAATGGCATATTTGTACAGGTACTAACTATATATATGTATGCCACCTAACATGAGTATCTATCTATCTACATATGCTCATAATTAATACCAACAAGTCATCTATCTGATTCTCATCTCCTTTCTCAATCTCAACCAGGAAGAACTGCTCAAGAAGGGGGCTGCATGGCATTACGCAGCCTATGACCAACGTCCGGAATTTGCCAGAGTGAGTAGTATCCTATTATGAGAGAGAAATATTACCATTTAGGAGAGTTATTTGATATTTTCATTAAGTTTTTTTTATCTCTAATTAAAGAGATTGATGCTGTTTTCTCTAACTGATCACTATTTTGAAGAAGTTACTAAAGATATTGGGCTAGAATGTAGAGAGCAAAATATTACTAAAACAACATAATTTTAAACTTTTAAAGTATAATCATTTTTATTTTTCAACATTTTACGCATGTATCGATCATGATAGTGGGAAAAAGAGGCTCGAGGGAGGCGAGTCGGGTTATGGGCTTCATCAAACCCTGAGAAGCCATGGGAATGGAGAAAGCATAGGCGCTCAGGCAGATCATGACATATTTATGACAAAATTAAGTTCTGATTGAAACATTATGTGTAAGACACAAAATTATGTCTTTAGTGCAAGTACAATAGGTTTTGGAGTGAATAAGAAGTTGTGTGTAGCAATCCTTGCACATTAAACCCAACATTGTGTAATTATTTGAGTAATATACTTTCATCTATGTTTGAATTGTAGCACAATGGTTTGAAGATCGCTTCATTTTTCTTTTCAACGTTGGAGCTTTTCTCTGTTGCTGAAGGTAAGATATTTGGGGCCAAAAGCCCAGACAGCACAAACTAACACAAACTAACAGATGCTTTGCCTGATTACTGCAAAACGTTGCCAAATTCCTCTGAGCTAGATTTTAGAATTTGCAAGTTGGATTGAAGCCAAAGATTCTTAAAGGAGGTAGATAATGGACAAAGCTTGCTTATGCAAAATAACACTGAATATGAGTTCTTTCTATGACAGGGTATCACAATTAAACCCAACCTCAGAAGCAAACTCAAAATTTACATTTGGCCTTATTTTGCATCCTCTTCCAATTCATCCGAGTTTGAATCACTTGCGTTATAACCTAATCAAACCAACCAGAAATCAATTAGGGCCAAGTAAGGTCACACTACTAATGATCAAGACCAACAAGAAATCAATTAGAACCAAGTAAGGTCACACTACTATTGATCCAACCAGCGAGAGAGAGATGAGTACCTGGAGGTTTATTACTCACTTTCCAAACCGAAGTTCGACTTTTCGAAGCTCTATTCATCCAAGCCTGCCCCTAAGTACAGACAAATCACTACCGTCTTCAGAATGCACAACTCGCAAGTACAGGATGAGTTAAGAACAGAGTACAAACATAAACGCCATAGAGATTTAACCATACTTCACACACCCGTTTGCCCCAAAAAAACAGATGGGCTAAAACAACAAAGCAACCAAGCCCTAATGAGGCATCAAGAACACATTCGTCAATGCTTCATGGTAACAAGACCAGCAAAAACAGAATCATGCATTCGAAATTTAAAATTTTTTCTACTTTTAGCCTAACTGATAATAACTTTCCCTCGAAAACTTAGAAGCCCAAACAAACAATATGAAGCACAGGACTCAAAAACCTTCCTTGCCTTGTTTTACCAGTGACCACATTAAGAACCAATCAATTTTCTAAATGAAAACAGAGCACTTAAACTTAAAGCCCTTAACCTCCAATCCAAAAATGCACACAAAACAAATATAACAATTTGAAAGCAAAAACTAAGCAGAATCAAAGAAACCCAAAAATAAAATTCAAACCTTTTTGGCGTCTCTAGAAACGCCATAGCCGCTGTAATACATCTGACCCACCAAGACCTGCATGGAGCTATCACCCGCCTTGGCCTCCTTGAGCGTGTCCTGGAACCACCGTTTCACGCAGTCTGAGACCACCCGGGCCAGCGGAACCCGGCTCTGGCCCTCGGAGCTCTCCATCTTCAGCTTAATTCGCTCCGGGTCGACCCGAAAGCTCTCCGATTTGGGTGCTTGTGGGGGCGAAATTCGGACTTGCGAGACTTGCTTGGTGCGTCTGGGCCTGCCTGGGAGCTTGTCCGCAGAGACAACTCTGGTGAACTCTTGGAATCTGGTCGCTGTAGGAAGTGCCTTTCCCATGAACGATAAAAGCAAGCAGATTTCTTTTTGGGGGGGTTTTTTATCGAATGGATTTGGAAATGGAAAATGAGGCAAGGCAATTGGTTTGTTATCGAGTTTTCATGGTTTGGGTTTTGGGTGTTTCTGGATCTGAAACTACACCAGACTTTCAGATTTGTGCAAGATGGGTGATAGTTTGGTGTTTGCATTGTCTTTTTTTATTGGCGGCTTCTCTAATTAGAGAGACCTTTTCTTCTTTTCTATATAATTAATTCAATAAACAAAAACTCTGGGGATTTACAGTTGTTCTTGTTCTGGGCTTTTCATGAACAACAGGCCTCCAGCTTGACCCCAATTTATTTATATTTGGGCTTTTTTATCCTAACCTTGGCTCAACTAAAACATGGGTCTTGAAGCTTTAGCTCTCTTCTTTGACAGCGGACGACAACACGACAAGAAAACGAGTTCGATTAGGCTCGGTGTTGTCGACGTCAACAAGATAAGCTGACAATAGCCCAGCCCAGCACAGACAACAAATGTAAGAAGAAAGTGCTTTCAAAATTCTTCTCTTTTTTACCAAGGAAATGAATTTGGCCTCGCTTTTTGACAAAGTGTATGTCAACCTTTTCAATAAGTTGATAGGGATATAAGGTGACATTTACATTAACCTTTTTGTATAGTGTCACCGTCACATTGTCACGTAATGTTATTAATATACATGTTATAATATGTAAGAAGAATTATTTTTTATTTTAAGATATAATATTAATAAATAAAATACATTATAATATTTGTAGATTAATAACATCACATGACAGTATTACGATGACACAAGAATTTTTCGTGTCGTATTATGCAGAAAAAAACTAATCCATCTACCAAAAATGACTCTGGACCAAACCTGCTATAATGGTGGGTTCCTAAATATGCATAGCCATAGCAGTCTCCATCTGCGTGTGGATGATGCTTCGTCTGCATGCATGCTGCTCTTTTCATGTATGTTTTCCTCCTTCAATCCTGTATCTGAATGGAAATTGGTTTTGTCTTAATCTAGTTTAAATTATGTGACCAAGCACAACACAACTGCACTCGAATCTCCAAGTTTGCTTCAACAAGTCTGGCGTTTGCAAAGACAACTTGGACAAATGCAGCGAAGAACAAATTCTTTATATTCCAATTGCAATGCAAACAATTGAATATACCCAACTTGTGTTTATTTTATGAGCTTCGTTTTCGATCCTATCCTGCATCCCATGTCCGAATCAAGACACTGCTTTAGTTTATTATGCTTCTGGAAAATACGTAAGCTTCTATCTTTCTCCTTAATCTCATGGATTCTTCCCTTAATTAATTCAGGATAAAACGTGCTTATCTTAAGGGATAATTAACTACTTATTTTGGCAAAATATGTGCAACTAGTCAAAGCTATCTATTTCAATTGTGTAATTGCCATCTTCAAGTGTATTTGGACCTTAGCTTGCGCAAATCCGATTCAGATTATACATTACTCAAAGACTTGATAAATACCGTGTTTATGTTAAGATTCATATTTTATTTATTTATTTTAATAATACGATATTCTAAATTATTTTAAAAGAGTTGAACATAATGTTTTAATCAGCTGACATACACCACATCTCTTACTTACGTATGATTATATTTTAATTTTGTTAGCTTCTCAAATTTAGGAATTTATAGTTGCATGATATGTAAATCCACAATCTAAATAACAAATCTTTCGACCAAAAAAAAATAAAAAAATCTAAATAACAAATTTCTCGTATATACGTTAAGGAAAAAGCTTCCCCATATGTTAACTACGTTTTACGTGAAAATGAATGTAAACAAGTATCTTTATGTGATATGTCTGGCTGCATAAGAGAATCACGAAAGCACAACTTGTTAATTAATTGAGTAAATTGACCATTTCTCATACCTACCCCACAACATGCGTAAAGAAATTACTGAAATCAATAAAAAAAATTAGTGGAGATTAGACTAAACATGACGTGACTAGACTATACTAATCACTATAGCACGATTTGGATGGAATATGATAAAATGACCTGGGAATGATTATCAGTTTGATAAGCTACTTTCTCAACCAAAACAAACAGTGATCAGAATTAGATGTGGGTTTATTTTCAAGTAATTATCAATCAATTTCCATAATCAACAGTCTTTATATCTAATAGGATAGGAGCATCAAATTATCAACATGGCCCTCTCAGGATATCATCATTTCCCACCTTTTGAACAAAACTTTGTGGGTTACAGGTGGAAATCTCAAATCAAAGTCTTTTTTCTTCCCCCCACGCATGTTTTGCTAACTGTGTTAATTTCAAAATAAATGTGTGTATGTGCAAATACCTTTTGTTGGGTCGGATAAAACTAATTAATTTCCCTCTCTTAATTATTAATATTAATAAGACTTTGGACAAAGGTTGAGAGTGACAATTCATGGAATATTTGAGGAGATAGGAATAAATTCCACATAAGATCCATTTGAATGTTGGATACCTAACAAGTTTCAGACTAGGTCTAAATTCACCACCTCACACAAATTGAGAGGTGGTTCAGGAATATGCCTCTTACTCAGCATATTTTTGTTATTTCAAATCATAAGTTTGATCTAAATAAGAGAAAAAACGTAGAGAGCAAAAATCGAATTCTCACCGTGAATATAAGATAAACTCTACTAAAAAATAATGAAAGTTGTGGATGTGGGACTATATTTTTAGCGCACCTGTGTGCTTGTGAGATATTGAAAAAAAATTCTGTTACAAACAAGTTATCGCATGCAGTTGATCAAGAAGACCAATCAAGGAACAGTTGAGATCTTGTCGGGTTGATGTCATCCTTTTAACGTTAAGTTTCATAGTAGTTGCAAAAAGTTTGGGTGATCATGAGACCTCCTCTCCTCCTCATCAATTATATAATATAGTTCTTGTAATATTCTAAATCATTTAACTTTGATTGATGACAGTGTGTCACAGAGTAGTGGTCTTTCACCTTCGGTATAAAAAAATGCAGTAATTAATCATAAATTATTATGGAGTTTAATCTATAAACGAAAACGGAACATCAGAACCCTCTCGAAGATGTTCTTTGTTTTTTTAAAACACAAAACTCATACAAATAATTGAAACGATACAATGGACGACCATTATCAGGTTTTGGGGCGTAAAAATCAATGGACACAAATGGCTGGCACAATAAATGGTCCCACAAAACAAAGAACATGATTGTCACGATATACATGTGACCAAATCTCTTCCACTTCCAGTGGTTGAATCTTTTGGGTCCTACAAGATGAGATCGACGCTCAAGATATGTTTCATGTACGTTTCCGCCGGACGGTGATTTGTGTATGAACGTCCACGTGGACATTACCGGCCCCTACATATGCATCGGACGAAATAAAGCTGGAAGAGCATATCCACCGTACACGTGGCTTAGAGTTTTGTTGGTATGATAGCATCTCTAAGGGAGATGTCAAATACCAAACATCAAATTTAAATTTGATGGCTGATGTGGTAATTTTATATCTTGCACAACTTTACACTGTATTCGATATGTCAAATTAAATTATTATTTTATTATATTTTAGTATTGATTTATTTTTTAATTAAAAAGAATAATAAATAATAAAATTTTCATTTGACATCTTGCTTTTAGCCTTCATTTCACATCAATTTTAACATATCAATTGGAGTGACGTCAGATGTTATTTCTAATCGTTAAATGTCTACGTAACACTTTTAACATATCAATTGAAGATGCTCTAATGCAAAGGAAAAATTGAATTGTTTTCCTTTGAATTGGAGGATACTATTTACTCAGTTATTACAATTTCCGGAGATCTTATCACATTATTTTAGAAGTAACCATGATCACTCATGAGTCCAGGACTCACGAGTCAACAATCACCACCTCGCCACTTTGAAACCAACTAGTGATAATATTGACTATTCATCATTGTCGCATAATACTGGTGGAGAATGTCGACAAAATCTTGCATCAATGTCAATCAGAATTAGAGAGTTTTAAGTTGGATTCAAATGAATGTGAGACCAATTTTCAATACATGACCAGAGGATCTGAATACTGATTAGGTGTATTTTTTTAATGTTTATTAATGAAATTCTCTCCACGAGTTTACTATGTAAATTATATACCTAATTGGCTTTCAAATCCTGCATCCTCACTGGCTAAACGACAAGTCGAATGCAGTTCATTTACCAAAAGATGAGAGAGGTGGCACTGTATCTGCAACTCTTCATTAATAATACAAACAGTATACTCTGCGGGTCTGTGACAGAGTGACCCAGCTTCTGCGGAACTGGTTCTTCAACCTAGTTTTTTGTCCTCCTGTATAAGGGTTTATACTTGGCTTAAGCCTATATAATATATATGTGTAGGATACGAAAATAAAAAACCTTAGCATATTCGTAAAAGAATCCAAAACCACCAAAGGATATTAAACAAACACGTCTTTATTGAAAAAGAAGAGTACCATAATTCTACAGACGCTTCAGGATATGACCAAAAGAGTTTCCTCAACCCCATTGGCTCCACCCAACACCAGAACCAGAGACACAAACAACCAAAAACAAACTAAAAAGCAAAAACAACCACAAACAAACCAAACAACACCTAGCAAGGGGCTTACATTTCTACTACGACACCACAATTTCACAGTAGACTCAGCCCATAAGATGCCTACACGTCAGCACCCTCTTATTTAGTAATTAGTAAATACTTAAAGTAGAATCCCGCTGCACAGGGGCCCGCAGGGGATTATTGTGGTCTTTAGATTGCGAGGACCAGACCCGGCACGGACTTCCCGACCCGATCGGAGACGCTGCTCTCCCAAACGGACGGGCAATGGAACGAGGTAATCTCGGCCGTCGATGAGGAGGACTTGGAAGAGAAGCTGGACGGCGAGGATTGAGCGGAGGAAGAGGGAGAGGTATTTTTACCGAGGCGGGTTACGGTGAGGGAAGTGTTGAAGTACTCCCTGACCTGGGTGACTATCCCATGAGTGACGGTCCAAGCGTGGACCCACGAGATGGAGCAATCTCGGTCGCAGCCCTCGACGAGGACGGTGGGCCCGAAGCAATCGATGGACTGGGGACTGAATTGAAACGATTCGTTTTGGTCGCCGGTGAGGAGGCGCATCAAGAACTGGTGGGTCGGCGGACCATGGAACCACCACTCGATGTCCGGAGCTACAATCTGGTGCACTGTGCGTACGTCACGCGAGCTCAGGGCTTCATAGAGGGCGAGCACCACCCTTCTATTACTGGAATCACTGTCTTCCAGAGTTTCCTGAGAGTTAGCCAGTTCTAGCCTAAGCACCCAGGCAGCTTTTCTCAACACAGAAATGGGGAGTTAGAGAGAGAAAGGGGAAAGAAATGAGAAATAGTATTGAGATTTTGTCGTGAAGAAATGAGAATGGTCTTTTGGTAAGATGAGGGGGTCCTTTTATAGAATTCGTGGTGATTGGGTTAGTCTCTACACCCGTTTGTACGATTAGGCTATTGGAACTGGCCAATCAGAGTGCCGATTTTCAATTGTGGATTTCGATGCGCCTCGAGATGGGTGACGTGGCGTGTTGTGATGGGTTTGGTGGGCTGGACTACGTGGCGTGAGAATAGGGGGGCGCTTTATCTATAGGTACGCGTATCGCCAGGAGTAAGGAAGGTGAAGGGCGAGGGGGACACGTGAGAGAGAACGGTCAAGCCAACTTTTCTTGACAAATTGGGCCCACCTAGTTGTTTTCTTTTGCTTCAAAACCCAACCTAATTGGTAATTACGTTAATGCGTTAATCTTATATGTTGTTGAGAAGTTAATCTTAATTGTTTACGCTATTGGCTTCGTGAGTCGTCACTAGCTACGAATTTATTCAAGTTTTTCATTGACCAAAACAACAAAGGATTTATTTTATTGACCACGAATCTATTGCAATATTTTTTAGGATAAACATTTAGTTTTTCTAATTATTTAAGACTTACTGATTAGTTGAAGTTGAAAATTAGGAATGACAATTTTTTCCTCGGTAAGGGTCTTTGTGGGGATTCGACTCAAATAAGTCAGGTATGAAGGATAAAAAAGGATATAGGGGCGAGTACAGAGAATTTTTTAAGTATGGTGTTCAGGGAGGGGTGGGGATGGTATTTTAATCCCCAATCCAAACCCTCCTCTTTAAAAATATATATATTATAATAAATATGATATTAATGTGATTGTGCCGATTAAATTTTAAATTTTAAATATTATTATATAATATATTTATATAATTTATACAAATCTTATATATTTAGTTAACTTCCAGTCAATATGTAAACATTCTTATACGTAAATATTATATATATTCATTATCTTGCCTTAAATTTATTTATTTATTTTTTCAACAAAGTAGTTTTATATTAATTTTTCATTCTATAATGGGGCGGGTCAGGGAACCTATACTCCAAGAAAGATGGAAATGGAGAATCCCCAATATGAATATTATGGATATGAAAGTGAGAATAGAATAAAAAATATTAATAGGGATGAAGATGAGAATGGCATATCCACCCCCAATTTTACCTATTACAATTCCTATTGAAAATGTAGCTTAACCAAAAGGGTGGGTAAAAATTAGTTGGCAACTCCAATCCACAGTGACAATCTTTTCCCAGTTACGTAGCTTTTTGTTTAATTTGAAATTTAGGTATTGGGTTAACAAAAGTTGGGGGTTGAAAAGTGAAGCCGATCGATCTCGAAGTTTTCAGTAAAGTAAAGCAGCAGTGTGCGGAGGGGTGGGGGCAACTGGACCGACGCAAAGAATAATAACGCAGTTTACTTGAAAGCGAGGGGTTTGCCTTTGTAAAGTTGGAGGATCCTTGTTCCTCACTTTCACATTGGGTTTCGGATGTTTTCATCGTCGCTGCTGTATACCCTTTGAGTGTTATAATAAAGCATCTTTTCCTAAAAAAATAAAAAATTGAATGACCCAAAAAGGGTCCACAAAAATGGCATAGTATAATAGTAGCCAAATTGGACATCAGTGTGATGTGAGTGAGGGAAGCTATTCGTTTATTAGTTGCTCATATGGTCAGTTTGTCATGGAATGGGATGGGATCAAATTGCTTTTCTTCAAAGTTCAAAATTCAAAATTCAAAGTTCAAAGTTCAAAGTTCAAAGTAACTAATTGTCCATTAATTTTCTCAGAAATTGATGTCTCAAAACCAGTCCAAGACGGTATATGAAACATATTACATTAGAAGAAGTTTTACTCGTCCCATTAAGCTTTAGATTATTGGTCCAGTCCAATCCATTATAATAGGGGATGTTTGTGAGTGCAAAGCAGTTGGGGACTTGGTCGCCCATCCATTATAATGGAGACAAATTGATTTTGGATTTTCCAGTAGAGACAAGTAGTGAATTTGTATTGTCCAGTCCACTCTCCAGTAGAAAAAGCCATTATGATGAATTAGCATTTAGTACAATGCTAGACTGGATGCCACTGATGACTTGAATCCTTTATTTTCTTTTCTTTTTGGGTCGAACGGATGCCACTGAATCCAGACCACATTGTTCTGTCAATTTACTCATTTTGAACCAAACCATTAAAAATTAAAATGAGAAAAAAGAAGAAGGAAAAACATGGGATCCAAATCAGACAGCTACAACAGCTACAAGTTTACCAAACATGGCTCTCCACCATAAACCCTCCTCAATTCACTTTTTTGAAAACAACAGGTTCACTCACCCACAGTAAATACTAAATAGGTTGAATTGAAAGTAATTCACCAAAGTCAAAAAGGAAGAAGTTGAAAGGTAAATTAAGGTCGCCATGATTCATTTCATATTCATGTCATAGAGGATGCCACGCATGCCTAGCCACTGGCCACTGGCCACTGGCCACTGTAGGTAATATGTATTTTGTAAGGCATGGTAAATGACAAAGACTTGCACTAGTTGTGCAGTGCAACCAAAGTGGGTTCCGATATTATTTTCGTCACTTTCCCTGGAATCACATCTTGTTTTTTTTTTTTTTTTTTTTTTTGAGAAAACTTTAATGCCTTTTGGATTCTCCTTACCCTTACTCATCCATGGAGAGCCAGTAAATAGGTTAGGTTTTGGTAGGTTTCAATTTGGGGGTTCTTTAAAAACCGGGCAGGTAAGAAGCTACCTAATCCCCAAAAACATTTGTCATGAAATATTCTTTTTCAACGAGTAAGAAAGAAAAATACTTGATTTCTTCTTCGTCTTGTAATTTGTGTGTGAGGAGAAATGACTTCTTACACTGTAAGGAGCCGAGCAGTGTTCGTAAAGAAATGCATATTAAGTATTAACAAAACCATGAAACACACCGTAAGCTATATTATCTACTAATGGGCCTATAAACACACAGAATCAAAGGAAAGTAAACAAAAATAGTCAACTAAACCCAGCTTTAGGTTAATGAAGGTGCTAAAACGGTGGATGTGCTTTTTTCCATATGGCACACATTTTAACCTGATTAAAATATTAAACATTTCAGGAAAACATGGAGTCCTCATCATCTCCCAGTCGTCTTTTGGTACCGGGCTTCCATGGAAGCTTTTGGCAGCTAACATCACCAAATATTAAATTATAGACTACGAGCTGTCAACTTGTTCAAAGCATGCCAAGCAACCAAACTACCACCCAACCCATCTAACACATTACAATTCTGCATATAACATACAAAATTGGCAAAAGAACCTGCACAAGAGTATGGGCGTAGCTAGGGAAGGGCTTATACTGAAAATTCATAAGAAAATAAATAGTCGAAGATTGAAAAAGAAAAATGGTGAAAAGAACAATTTGCCAGACAAGTAAAAAAGCAGAAGGATGTAAGAAGAGTTCGAAACAAGAGCAAATGACTTGGTTTCTGCTTATGCTGATTGACGGTGGAGAAAAACAAAAGTAAAATTGTTCCATAGATCACTCTCAAGCTACAAAGGAAACCAAGGCTATCTAATATTCAGCAGGCTGTCAATTATGATGAGAAACAGACCCTAAACCTAACATAAGCAAGCAAGCCCCACAAATGAACTACAAAACAAAAGAATTCCTACCAGAATACTTCACCGGGCCAGGTGACCCCTGTCATCATGCAGCCATGGTACCAACTCCACGTGCATGTCACTGCTTAATGAAAGCATGTCCTCTTTGCTGCCATATAATACCAGAAATCCTAGTAGGAGTGGATCATATATGGCGTAAATGCCATTCTAGAAGTCTGTAATTTGAGCACCTTAGTTACCAAATTCTAATGAATATCCATCACTCTCTTAGAAAATAGGGAACAAATAAAAAACACAAAACTGGCAAACATGAATATCCACCATGTAAGCTTACAAGACAGTAAACCCAACAGCCATGAGTATCGCAGTCACTCCTGTTTGTGGTGACCTCAGCATGTACTCATCGATCAACACATCTTCCTTCCTTCACCACCTCTATTTGCATTTGCATTCATTGTGATTCTTAGAAAAAGACTCCTAAATATTGGACAAAACATTTCCTGGTTTCCATTGCCTAATATTGTCCGAAACTTGTCAAAACCCTGCTGCTTAAAAGTCTTGCAAACTGTGTCCTCTCTTTTCCAGTTATCATCCTTCCTGAATATCATCAGTAGATGATTGAGCAAAAATGATAAGTATTTCTGAACATTATTCAATTTGCTCTAATTGTGTGACCAACATCCACTATAGACTTTATTGCTCTTTATAGTCCGTTGTGCCTCAATAACAGAAGCTATTTCTCTTTACCATCTACATGTCACCAGTCTAAACCACTAGATTACTTATTGTAGTTTTGTTATCATTCATATAATTCATTGCTAACCCAAAACCCTAGTGGGTGGAACTGCCTGAAGTCAAGACTAGTCTAGAGCTAAAAAACAAGCATCTGTTATGGTTTCGGAATAAGAAAGAAGAGCTTCCAAGTTGACTCCCGCTTGTACAAAACCATATAAAAGTTAACGAGATTTTAAGCAGGCCAAACCATTCTCAGAAACTCAACCAAAAACGCAGATAAGAAGAATTTTAATCAAATATTTTTTTCTCAATAGATTAAAAGTAAAAGAAAGAGAAAGAAAACCACAAATATATTACCCAGTCATACACAGTAAACATAAGAGTTCTAAGTCAGATAAAAGCAATAGAAAGAGAGAAATGCGCAATTATATTACTCCAACAGAAATATTGCTCAGTGGAAATAATAGAGAAGATCATTTATTTGTGACTGAATCAGAATGTACCATTAAACTATCAACTATCACATGTTAACTAATGGTGAAAAAAACAAAACAAAAAACACTGATGCATTTGAACACTCACAAAAGAAACTTGTTTAAAAATTTAATTCTACAGAAATTCATATACAAATCACAACGGTATAGAAATACTATCTTCATTTGTGGGGCTCTGTACCCTCCCTTTCTATCAGCGAGGGTGCAGGTGGGGTCATAGTTTCATCCTTACCTCTTACATAAGACTCTTCTTTCACTGTGGAAAGTGGCCTATCTGGACTATAAAATCCCTTTGAAAGTCTGCTAGGACTTGGAGAACCACCAACGCTAAACTTAGTTGGGCTTGAGTAGCTCCCCAGAGGAGAATTTGGAGCAGATCTAAATTCAACCACTCCATCCTCACGAGCCAAAGGTGAAATTGGTAGCTGGCTGCCACTGTCCGTTTGTTTTCTATAAAACTTTTCTTCTACAATGTCATAGGAATTCCCAGTCCTCACTTCCTGAGCAAGAGAGCACCAACAACAGCAAAGCCACAGCGTGCAATCAGCCAGTGCTGGTTCACCAAAACAGAAGTTATAAGAAGGCAAACTGAATCTCTTTCTCATTTGGATCCTCCAAAAGCCACCATAGAGCAAACCAAATACACAGAGAACAAGTCCAGTAACTCCAAGAGCCTCCCGAACAGTCTCATTGTCTATATTAACAGCAGCCAAATTAAAAATCCAGAAGGGAGCCATGCAAAACAGAACAAATGTCATAATGTGAACATACATGTTCCCAAATCCAAGCCTCTCCATATTCCAGCCGAACACACAAAAACCACAAAACAGTGAAAGATATGCTAGAGAAATATCATCCCAAATATCAAGTAGCCCTCCGCTCCATTGTGGTCTATTCTCAACGACACGCTGTTCAGTCCTTGCTGCAAAAGAATATTTTCTCTCAAATGATTTTAACCTTAACCTTTCTTGTCCTTCATCGGTGCCAATCCGAACCTGTGCTTCCTCATCCACCAACTCTGAATCATAATCCTTCCCAAGGGGACTGATAATGTTGTATATACCAGCAAATGCAGGGGCACCAATAGCAAAAGTTATACATATTCCAACTCCTATGGGTGGTCGTTGAGATCTCCTGTAACCCAGGTTTAAGCCGCAAAGAGCATATTGACCAAAGCAATTCAAATGAAGAAGACCAACAACCACCATCATGTGGGCCCATTCATGTGGCTTGTAAGTCCCATTTTTACAGTAAATCTTTCTAAGTCTAGAAATGTCTTCTGGTTTCCATCTACACAGAAGTACAAGGTGGTAGAACCGCTTTGGATGTTGGTACAAACACATAAGAGTAAAAAGTGCATTGAGAATTTGATTATTGACTTCAAACCATGCATTTCTTTGGGACTTCTTTGGTATTGCCTTGTTCAACATTCCAGTCATGACAAGAAACAGAATTGCACCTGAAACAGCAACACAGGTGATCCACACAAAAAGAGCCATGTTCATTGGGTTCCTAATCCATTGTTTGCTCATTTTCATGAGTGAAACCCAATCAATTTTCCGGGAAAAAACCCCGTTGATTCGTTCTTTAAAACCATGACCAATCGAAACCACAGATCTTGAGATCTCATCTCTCTCCTCAGCTATGCGCTTGAATCTTGCAGATGCAGAACCAAATTTGAGGAACCTTATTCTATTAGGAACAGCATCAGGGAACCTTTTTGGAGACTTTACATTGCTTAACAATGTCTTCTGAGATATTGAAACGTCAAAGGGGATCTGAGCCTTCACTTCACTGCCATTAGATTCTTCAATTTCCTCTTTGTGGTTTCCATTATCAGTTGAAACCATTTTCAAATCAAGAACAAATTTTTCCAACCAATATCAGAGTTGTGGCATCAAGGTCCCAACGTGTACGTTTTCTTCAATATTTCCACTGAGGTTGAAAGTTGAAATCCGGGTAATACATCACATGGAATATTGAGCATAAAAGTGTTCTCGGAAAGAGGAGAAGCAAGGAATCTACGAGTAAAGAAACATTGAAACAAAAGACTTTAATCCCCGGAAGCAACCCCAAGAACCAAAACCATTAACCAAGAGTAAAATATCATATATAGAATTCGACCCAGTTGATAAAACACAAAAAATGAGCATAACCTCATGTAAAGAACAAGAGGCTGCCACAGTAGCCCTTACAAGCTAAGCATCACTATTAATTAACAACCATAATTTTACAACGAAAAAGGTAAGCATCACACTTCAAAATCCAGAAACTGATTCAAAGAACCATCCTTTCATCAACAGAGTAGTCATAGAAACAATGAGAAAGGCACCCAGAACGTAAAATTTACACATTTTTTTTAATATTAAAAACGAAGATGATTGATGCCCAGATGAACATATGCAAGAAGAATTAATCAGATAAAAAAATGCAACCTTAATAGTACAGTGAAGAAATGTAAAATCTACTGTACATACAAAAAGGCAAAGATTAAGGCATACCTAAAAAACGACGAAGAAACATAAGAGAGTGGAAGAAGCTTTGAATTTGGGTCCGAACAGAAATTGAACACCTCTGTAATCAAATACCCCCCATTGAATTTGAGGTTGCTAGTCGCTAAAAACGACAAACTGCTCAAGATTTTGCAAGTTACAATAAGATCAGGTATGGTGCACTTGCAAAAGTGGGTGGCGGGGGCGGACTCCATGAAAAAAAGAAAACATCCAAACGGCGTCGCTTTGTTGGTCTTTGGCCTGCTACGAACTACGTCGTTTCTGCTCCTCGGGCTTGCTTGCTATTGCTGCCCTTTGATTGAGGTGAAAGCTGAAAGCTGAAAAGCATCTCAACGGAGCCATGTCATGTCACGTATTAAAAATATTCGAAGGTTGGCATCATAATCAATATTGAATAATATTAGCTGTTTTTCGCGCTGGAACTCTCCGGTTGAGCAGAAAAACTTGTGTGAAATGATTCCATTAGACGCGTGGAAGGGAGCCATTGGACGACTTGTTCTGTATTTTCCGTTACCTTTTGGTGAAGGTCAACTGGTCAATCATGCATTTCCCATTCACTTGGACAGGATGGAGGAATTCACCCATTGCTGAAATTGTCATAGTCAAGGTCAGGATCTAGCATAATCTCTCTATGAAAATGAAACACGAGCACTCAAGACCATGAGCAACGCTATGGTACGCGTATGTTCAGTTAATTTCTGCTCACCGTTGTTTGTGAGAAACGGCTTATACCAACAATCAGAAACTACATGTCTGCTTGCTGATGACTAATTGTAACATGATTGATGTTTCATGATCTTAATGAATTGGTGACACCATGTAGCGGTGATGCGACAGAAAAGTTTCTTGCTTACCAACCAATGCTCATTTACTTGACAAATTGACGCGAGTGTCAAAAGTTTACATAAATCCCATACATTTTAGAAGCAAAGGCAATTCATATCATGGCTGTCGAATATACATACATAAATCCCATCGAAGCTCATAAAAATTCAAAAACACTCTGATTAAAAAAAAAAATCCAAAAAAAACTACAATTTAGTACCAGTACATTGCCAATCAAGTGTAACGGAATTACAAACCCATGATCATAAAATTCAATCTTCAAGAACAAATGGAGAACCACACAACATTTCATAACTTTCGAACTTAGGTAAGATCATCCTCCTCCAGTTCCTTGGATTTCAGCTTTTCCTTCACTCTCAGCAGTAAGGTTGTCTTCCATGAATCCTACACATAAATTCACAAAGAACATCGTAATAAGAATGCGTCATTTCGACATTGGGTTGAAAATGTTATAACCTGAAGGAAACGCAAAGAATGAAAATAGGTTTCTAATGGAACCATAGTATCGCATTTGAAGAAACACACCAGTGGGGTCATACTATCAAATTCCTTAACCACATCAGTGAACTTGGCAACGTCTTCCTCATCAACCGATGCTGCAATATCCTGCCACAAAACAAAAGATTTCTTCATGACAATGACTTCCTCAAAATAGCTATCTTGTTTGGTGATCAAATTACTACTTTCAAACAAAATAATCTGAACTGAAATTCTTCCAATATCAGAGTAACTCACCGCTAAGAACCTGTATTCCCTTGTTCCTGAAAAAGTAGGATCTAATTCCTGCATAAGTGCAAACATTACGTAAGTATGCCAATTGATAAGGTACAATATCAAAATCCTAAACAAGAGCAAAATTTAGACCTGATATCGCTCTAATGCATTGGTGATTGCAACAGAATCTCCTTTACAAAGTTGGCATATTCCAGCATTGAGAAGATGCCCTTTAACTCCATACTTGAGCAAGTTATTGTTGAGTGAGTGCCGAGCAATTTCTTCATAGATTTCAATTGACTTTGGATACCTGCAAAGTAAAACACAATTTTCACTTATTTTCCCACATTTGCATCAATGAGAAGCAATAAGTATGTCTCCTAAATAAACTGAAAAAAGGTTACAGCTTTGTATGATTATTCATTTTAAACTAGAACAAGGTTCTAATCAAATTTTTTATTTAGAAAAAAACAAGTAATGCTGGAAAAGTTGTAAGAATACACACAAAATGCCATTTAAAGTAGAACAAGTTTCTAATACACACAAAATGCCATTTAAAGTAGAACAAGTTTCTAATTAAATAAGAATCACCAAGTAAAGCAGGAAAATGGAAAGAATACACTCAAAATGTTTGTGCTATCAAATGCTGGGTAGACAGACTTACTGTTCAATCTGAGCAGCAAATTGAGCAACTTTCTGCTTGCACTGATTGGCCGAAGTTGTTACTTCTTCATTTTGGAAGAAATCAGCTGCCCTTTCAAAGAACTCAATAGCCTTCTCAATGTTTTGTTCAGATTCATATAGTTCGGCAATTTCCTGCAAAGGGAAATATGCATCCCATGTTACAGAATGACATTTATGGTTTCCATAACATCATAAACTACAGACGTATTCTGCAGAAAAGCATCAAGGCCCATACAAGTTCCCATCTTCTATTATTTTCTATTACATACTCTATCTCCTATTAAGTTATTTCAATCATTTCGTATTAATTCATCCCATGATAGTCTTTAACAACTTCTTGATATTCTACCTTCTATTATAATTAAGCCTCATTTGGTTTTGGGTGAATTTAGCAGTCTACATTGTATTACTCTATCTAGAACTAGCTTCTCTAATTGTTAGAGCAAACAAAGTTAGAACGGAAAAGGGAACTGCACACCATTGCAAGCAAAAATTTAAAATACCATCTCAAAACAAAAGATGGATTTCCATAAAGCTGTGAAAACAATACCTTATAATATCTTGCAGCCATATTAAGCCTTCCAATATCACACAGTAAATTTACAGCCTGCTCTAAGCAAGAAATGGCCTCTGCAGAAGACAAGAATTAAGATTATACTATTCATAAGTAGATAATTAAAAATGGAAATGCAAGCAACAATGGTTTAAAACTATAGCATGACCAAACAATATAAATTCCATCCCACCAAAGTAGTAGTAGTACCATATAATAACAAGATGAACCAAAGGGAAAGTACTTAAACTAACCAACTATTCTACCCAAGTAGCTTAGTTTGATTTAAACTGTTTCAAAAGCCATGATCCAGCTAACACGGCTGAAGTTCCTTTTAGCCTAACAAGGGATAACCAAAATATCTATGACTTATGGTGCAAATGGAATTAACTGTGTCAAATTTTGTATTTCTAATAAAAACAATTTCATTTCAGATGAATTTTTCAAAATTTCTAATTCCGGACTGAAGCTTTGTATATGTGAGCCATCTCCTTTCGCAAAACTGAAAGCCTGAGCAAACAGGTTGGCTCATATTCTTGATTTTCCAGATGATTCTTTCCCCTTCCAGGACTTTGTGGGCTGTGAGGAAGCATCATAAATGTAAGATGTAACATAATACAAACCATATACATACCATTTACAGATGATTTCTTGTAGCAATGTGCAGCATCAACATAAGCTGTGGCTGCTTCATGTTTGCTGTCAGACTATAATGGAAAAGCATCACTATCTTGTTTTGTTAAACACAATTAAAGTAAAAGAAATTGCCTAGTCCTAAACATTAAAATCAGGGACCTTCAAATGACAGTTTGCCAACTTGACATATGTTGCTCCAGCTTTGTCCCCTGAAATACCATATTGCAAATATTAAAAAGCAATTAAAGTGGCCAGAGAAAAAAATTCAGTTTCAAACAACTCAGTGATACTGTAATTGAAATAACCACCACAGGACCAAAATGATATGAGGTTTCTTCTCTGGCAGCAACATACCACATAAAGCTTTATATTCAAGCTATTAACAAAAAAAGTTTGCAGCTTTCAAACTTCAATCTATTTAAACAACCCAATCCAACTTTCAAGCATCATTTCCAAAATCAAATCCATCACGTTTTACACCAATAAGCAAATTCATCAGAGCGCCAAGCCACTCAATTAAAGACTATCCATTTTCCATATTATTCAATTCAAGAACTCCAATTCAAACCAAATTCAAGCCTTTCCATAAAAAGGAGATCCAAACAAACCCTAAAAGGTCAAAAAGAACAGAATTTGTTTATCAGATCTAAAATATGAAACACTAATCATCCAACGGAGAAAAAAAAATTGCAGGAAAATCCACTCTCATTAAATCAAGACACACATTTGTGATCAAAACCCACGCTTGGGTAAATGCAATCGCCCCAAGGCTATAGACATCAATAACCCCCACTAGGAGATCCCCAATTATTCATCTAGCTGTGATTATCATTCCAATTACATTTTCTCGGCAAGCAAACAGACCAATAAGGAAAATGACAGAGAAAATAGCCGATCGCGAGAAAATCAAGGAAGTAGAAAGGGGAAAACTCACAGGATTTGCCGAGCTTGTAAGAATTGGCAGATTTATCGAAGAGTTCTGCGGCGTCTTCATGTTTGGAACCGAAAAATCCCCAGCTACTCAGTTTCTTCTCTGCTTTCTTTTCGAATTCCTCCGCCCTAGCAATATGATCACCCATTCTCTTCAATCTTTCTTTTTTTCTTTTTTTCTTTTTAAAATTTGATTTCTGAGTTTCTGAGCCGCAGAAATGAAGGCTAATAAGTGACAAGAAAAAACAGAGGTCGCGACGGGAATTAATATTGTCAAGCAAAGTTCTCGAAATTTCAAGGAAGGCGAGCCTGGTCACGTAACACGTTAGCCGAGGATTTTTCTCATTAATCTTAACTTTAAGATTAATCTCAAATTTCTCGACTTTACTTTAATTATTTTCCACCAATCTCGGATTTTTAAGCGATTTATTTCAAAATACCAACTAAATGGAAAAACTTAACCCAAAAAAAAAAACTTGAGTTATGTAACATTGTTGAATGGGTCACTTGACTAGGTACGCCTTGAAATTTAATTTCACATCTAGCTACTCATTTGTCATTGTAACAAACACCATCATTGAGAATTCAATTTTTCATTATTCTCCAAGCCTAAGGAGATATGCTAGACAATTAAAGTTTTCAAGTTTTCATTATTTTTCAATGTAACAAAACCATTATAAGAGAAGTTATGATATAAGATAGAACATGAAAAACAATGATATGCACACGCCGATGCTATCCGTCATCTCTTAAATGTAAATTGTGTAAAAATGTATGGTAGAGAGAACTTAGGCTGGCCTTATATTAGTGTAAAAGAATTAAAACCCACTCTAAAAAAAAGTGAAAAACTCTCTCAAAACTAAACAATTAAGAGAACTAACTAGGGAAAGCAATTCATCTTTAATTAAGAAAACAAAACAGCTAACTTGCAAGCATGTTTTGGGGTTGTTTTACCTTCTAAAAAAAAGAAGAAAAATATGAGAAATGTAGCTCTATCTTTTAGATTTCCATATATATATATATATCACAATTCACTTGGAAAAATCGAGATAGTCTCGAAATCTTGGATAAAAATACCAACTAAATTGAAGAAAAAAAAATTAATGAGGAAAAACTTGAGTTGTGTAACATTGTTGAATGGGTCACTTGGCTTGGTACACCTTTAAATTTAATTTCACACCTAGCTACTCATTTATCATCGTAACAAACACCATCATTGGAGAATTGTCTAGCATATCTTTCCTTTAGCATGGTAAAAAATGAAAACTCGAATTACTTTAGCATATTCTTAGAACATTCCTGAAGTAATCAAAATATTGTGTGTTATCCCTTTTATTTGTGACATATTTGGGTTTAGCAATCAAACCCAAATTTGACTAGAGAATGAAGGCCCAACTCAAATAGTTAACTTTTTGAGAAGATATTGGGCTCTCCAACAACTTGAAGGTCCATAGTGGGTTAAACCAAGCCAAAGCTTCTGGATATATGCTCATCTTCTTTGAGTTTTTCAATTCAAACCAACACTTTTCTTTATTCACATTAAGCTTTTAAATTTTATTTTTTATGTAAAAAAACAAAAAAGTCTTCCAACTTGATACTTAATCCTAATACATCTATACACACATCTCACCACTCTTCATATTAAGTTTTAGAAAAACATAAAAACATAAACTCCACCACACCTTATTGCCAAATTATTATTATTTTTTTAAAAATCCTAGAAACTGACTACACTCTCATCTTTTCTTCATAAACCTTAAATACAGTATGCAAATAGTGGCTTGTAGGTCGTCAATTGAGTTTGACAACAGTGTTTTTATCTCTTTAAGTAATGTA
Organism: Prunus persica; assembly: GCF_000346465.2. Classification (NCBI taxonomy): domain Eukaryota; kingdom Viridiplantae; phylum Streptophyta; class Magnoliopsida; order Rosales; family Rosaceae; genus Prunus; species Prunus persica. The sequence goes on from NC_034010.1 coordinate 26,966,617, forward strand.
AAATTGAGGTGAACTTAGAGTGGTGAGGGGCAAGATAGCGGGGTGTGAGTTGATGAGTTTTTAAAATTTTTTATTTATTTATTTTAATTTAGGTATGTATTTAGAGGTAGTAGTTTGGGAAGATAGGGTTTTCTTAGAAATTGTGAAAATTTTAATTAGAAGTTTGAATGAACTTAAAATATGGGATTTAAATAGAAAAACTCTCTTCTTTATGCAGGAATGATAATTCTGCTATTAGTTCACATTAATGCCAGGATTAAAATAACCAATAACAAGCACACGAACTATTTATTGCAGCCTCAAAGCATCCCCAGAATCATGTAGCTGCTATCAGCTATAGCTCCCAAAAAAAATTAAAGGAGATGGTGAAGCAGGAAAACGGTGATGAGGCTGAAGCGGTTGCTCATCCACTCTTGCAGGACCTCAAGTCCTTGGAAGGTCAAAATTCATCATCATCAGAAAAAGGCGCTTCATTTTCTGGGGCTGTCTTCAACATCTCAACCACAATGATTGGAGCTGGGATCATGTCAATTCCAGCAACCATCAAGGTCCTAGGCATAGTTCCTGGGTTCATTCTCATATTGTTGGTGGCCTTGGTTGTGGAGGTCACAGTGGAGTTCTTGCTCAGGTACACAAACTCAGGCGAGTCTTCTACCTATGCTGGCATGGTGGGTGAGTCTTTTGGACCCTGGGGTTCCATTGCTGTGCAAATTTGTGTCATCATCACCAATCTTGGCTGCCTCATCATTTATTTCATTATCATTGGTAAGCTTAATTGGATCATCTTGTGTTAGATTTCTAAATTTGCTCAACTGTCATTCATATTTGTTGATAAGATAAAAATCCCATTTCTTTTTTGGGGAAAAAACCTTAGTTTGATGATGGATTGTTATGTTATCCATCAACATAGCACGTGTCATATAAAACAAGAAAAGACCGACGGGCCATTGTGTCTTATAATGGATGCTTGGTGTGTCTGATAGGGACATGTTTACGGCAAAGTCACAAAGTAAAAGCAAAGAATCAATGATGGATTATTTTTGTGTAGAAGCTACTTTAAAGATAACCTTTCTGTTATTCTGTTTATTACACTTAATCTATGTGATAATGTGTTACACTAGTGAAAGAAGTTTTCTTACTTTGGTTTAGGGGATGTTCTATGTGGAAGTCAGTCTGGAGGAACCTTGCACTTTGGTATTTTACAAGAATGGTTTGGCGTCCACTGGTGGAATTCTCGTGCTTATGCGCTTCTCTTTATTGCACTCTTTGTGATGCTTCCATTAGTCTTGTCTCGCCGAGTAGGTCAGTATGTAAATATCAAACAACCAAAAGAACATGTTAAATTGTTAAGTATATACTGGGATTTACCAACAGAGTGCTTGTTGCTTAATTACAGATTCACTAAGGCACACTTCAGCAGTGTCCATTCTGCTAGCAGTGGTTTTTGTTGTCATATGCTCTGCAATGGCAATTTACGCATTGTGCAAAGGGAAGACTCAGAAACCGAGACTATTTCCGGATTGTGCACATCAAGTCTCAGTATTTGATCTTTTCACCACCATCCCAATTCTTGTGACAGGTTTTGGATTCCATGTCAATGGTGAGGGCACATCATTTTTGGTCTTGTGGTATCTGGATTATGTTACACAACTAAATTTCTGATAGCTGATATATGGCATCTGTGTGAATGAATGCAGTTCATCCAATTCGAGCAGAGCTTGGTAAACCTTCTGATATGAGATCAGCTGCTCGGATTTCTCTTGTGATCAGCATCATCATTTACTTTTCTATTGGTTTCTTTGGCTACCTATTGTTTGGCGATTCGGTAATGGATGACATACTAGTAAACTTTGATCAAAGTTCTGATTCCACAATTGGGCAGATAATCAATGACACTGTTCGACTGAGCTATGCAGTTCACCTCTTGTTTGTGTTTCCTATTATGAACTTTTCCTTAAGGGCCAACATAGATGAACTGCTTTTCCCAAATAAGCCTATTTTGGCCCAAAGCACCTCAAGATTTCTGTCCCTCACTTTTGTGCTGCTCTCCTTTACATACATTGTGGCAATAGCTATCCCAAGCATATGGTACTTCTTTCAGTTCATGGGATCCACTACCATAGTTTGCCTCTCATTTATATTCCCAGCTGCTCTCATTCTTAGGTACCAAGTTCTAATCCTTTCTACTTTTCTAGTGTAGTGAGCAGCGAGCAGGTCTGGTACTTACGGTTTTACTAATCAAACCTGGTTTTTGTTTCAAACTTCTTGACAGGGATGGGCATGGTATATCAACAAGAAGGGACAAGATAATTGCAATATTGGTGATTATTTTGGCTGTGGTGACAAGCTCAATTGCAATGTCTACCACTCTGTACAATTCAGCTCAAAGCTAGCCATCTTATTATTATAAACTGCTTTGCTACACTTGAAGTCAAAGAGGCTGAACTTGGCAGATTAGGCATGGGTTTTTGAAAGCCACACAATCTGCTTCAGAGTATAATACATTGTACACGTATTTGTTCTACTGTTACAGACTATGGAATTCATCAAATTTGTCTTCGCTGTAATTATCTTCGGCAATAAATCTGCAGTAACTTTGAGACATCAATCTGCAAAGAATGTTCATACATACACTTGTTCTTGCCAATATAGCAAGAGCTAAAAAGCTCGAATCACGATCGCGATCCGTAAGAATATCATATTTGGCCAACTCAGAATCAGATCATGATATCCCTTCAAGATTTGTAGAACAACTATTATAAACAAGAACATCACCAAAATCCTTGGTCTCTTCTGCTGTGATGTTGACGACGACCCTGTGCATGCATTTTTGTATATTATCTTACATGGGTTTCCACGGCATCATTTATTTTATCCTATAAATTAAGTCTTATCTTTGGCTTTTCCACGTTAGCTAGCCATCCATTATCTATATCTTCCTCTTGAATACGACCTCTCAACCACCTATACAAATCTCCAAAGCAAAATAGATAGAAAAGCAAATACCTCATTAAAAACATGCTATAGAAAAATCCACACACGTACCCAAAAACTTTCCTACATATTTATGCAAAGAGATATTACAAGTTCCTTCTGTTGAGATAGCTTTAGGTCTTAGATGTCCCGTAAAGGGTAGACTTTCTTCAATGATGTGAATGATGATGCAAAATCATGAGCATCGCAATGCTCATATGCCATCAACATGTTGAGTGCTAGCCTCATAGAATTATACTGAAAATGAAGTGTCCCCATTTTTCAGCAGCTAGTTCCACTTCCACCGAACTCTCCAACCCCACTCTCCTTTTGTTTGTAGCATCTCGTCTACGTATTTTGGTCTATTGACAAAACCTGTCAACACCGTTTTTTATGTGCATTCTTTTCTATATGGTAATTTAGAAGAGGTTTTTGTTCTCAATCTATATGCAAGTGCCACAAATTTCTCATCAGCCAAGGTCATAGATTTTTTTTTTTTTTTTTTACTCCAACATAAGTGATAGTTCGAACCAAGGTCTAAAATATCGATGGTTTCAAAAATTTTGGTAGTCCAAAAACAAGGAAATTTTTATGGAAATATTGAGATATTATCGATATCGATAAAAATTGAGAAAAGACCATGGAAATTGTAAGAAAAACTTGGAAATTTTTCTTGAAACTTTGGAGGATGTTTATTCAAGGGTTCAAGGAAATTTTTCTTGAAACTTTGAAAAAACGATAATATTCTCGATATTTTGTCAATATTATCGATATTTTAGACTATGATTCAAACTATTCTTAATTAAATACACAGAAAAGGACTCGAACTTAAGTTCAAAGGGCGAATTCACTGTCCTCACATCACATCTTAATTTTGGCATGATTAACGTCCAAATTATAAAATGATTTAAGCTACACACTTGTTGAGTTTTAAATTAATTTTACTCCTAGTTGTGACCCCAAAAACATGAGCAAGCAAAAGGGTCCTTGGATTTCTATTTTGGCTAATAAAAAACGACGATCAAAAAAGCTAAACTCAGTGGTTTAAAAAGAATGCCAGATACGTCTCCATCTCTAAACCATTGATTTTAAAATCCCCAATGACCAAAGCACACAACCCACTTTTCCATCCAAATACAATTTCGTTTTCTTTCAGGCTCTATCATGTTACACAATAATACAAACCCACACCAAGCTGTCCTTTCTTAATAAGAACCCCACCCAAAATTCCAATCCTACCCTTCGTCTAACCCCCTGCACATTAAAAACATTTTGGTAAATTAAACTACCTTTACCAACATGCACCTATCTTGTATTTATATGCACAGGACTTTAAAAGCTTTCATTTACAAAAAGACAACATCCCGAAAAGACTCTCTAGCAAAAAAAGCAGAGAAGTAATCGGAATGTCGCCGGCCGCCGGAGCTCGCGTGCCACTGCTGCCGGGGAACAAGCCTGTGAGGCGGGCAACGGTGTCGGGGGCAGTGTTCAACGTGTCGACGAGCATAATTGGTGCCGGAATTATGTCAATACCGGCCACTCTCAAAGTGCTTGGTGTCATACCAGCTTTTCTGCTTATTGTGATCATTGCTTTCTTGACTGATGTCTCGGTTGAGTTCTTGATGAGGTTTACGCATTCCGGCGAATCCATCACGTATGCTGGTGTCATGAGAGAGTCTTTCGGGCAGGTGGGATCTGTGGCCACACAAATATGTGTTATGATCACTAATCTTGGGTGCTTAATCATGTACCAGATTATAATTGGTAAGCTTCAATTTTTTTTTAGTTTTTTTTCTTCTGTTGTTTCTAACTAGAGCTTAATAAGAATTAAAGGGTACTTTTTAATTTTTTTTTATTATTTTTATTATTTTCAGGGGATGTTCTATCTGGAAACGGGTCTTCAGGAACAGGGCATTCAGGGGTTCTGCAAGAGTGGTTTGGAATCCAGTGGTGGAACTCACGTGATATTGCTATCTTGTTCACTCTCGTGTTCATTTTTCTGCCTCTGGTCTTGTTAAGGCGTGTAGGTAAGTAATTTTGCAGAAGGAAACAGCCGCTTTTTTTGTCTATATGTTGTTGAACTCTGTGCTTATTAATTATGCCTATCTGAGTGTTTAAACGTAAACTCTGTCTGTGATAACATCTAATTACGAACTGGCTGGAGTTTTCAGAATCTCTCAAGTACAGTTCTGCCATAGCGGTTCTTCTTGCTGTAGTTTTTGTTGGCATAAGTTCTGCCATGGCAATCTATGCCATCTTTGAGGGCAAAACCAGCAACCCAAAGTTGATACCAAGCTTGGACAAACAAACCTCCTTCTTTGACCTTTTCACTGCTGTTCCAGTCATTGTCACAGCCTTCACTTTTCATTTCAATGGTAAGAAATGAACAATTTATTATTTACATCTTGAATTTTCTGATCAGTGGTTCATTGGTTTCTCTCTGATTGATGGCTTACAGTTCATCCAATTGGTTTTGAGCTTGGCAAGCCCTCTGATATGATATCAGCGGTCAGAATTTCACTGGTGCTTTGTGCAGCAATCTATTTCTCCATTGGTCTTTTTGGGTATCTTTTGTTTGGAGATGCAATCATGAGTGACATACTTGTCAATTTTGACAAAAGTTCAGATTCAGCAATGGGTGCTCTGCTTAATGATGTGGTCAGATTAAGCTATGCACTTCATCTGATGTTGGTTTTCCCACTGTTGAACTTCTCTTTAAGGGTCAACTTAGATGAACTTCTCTTCCCTAAAAAGCCACTTCTGGCCACAGATACTAGAAGATTTGTGATCCTCACTCTTGGTCTGCTAGTCTTCTCTTACCTCGCAGCAATTGCCTTCCCAAACATTTGGTATATCTTTCAGTTTCTAGGATCAACCTCTGCAGTCTGCCTTGCCTTCATTTTCCCTGGTGCTATTGTTCTAAGGTACTCTCTCTCTCTCTCTCTCTCTCTCTCTCTCTCTCTCTCTCTCTCTCTGTGTTAAAAAAAATGCTAAATTTGAAAATCTCTTTATTCTATGCAAATTACAGGGATGTACATGGCATATCTACAAGAAGGGATAAGATCATGGCGACTATAATGGTGTTCTTGGCAGTAGTTACAAGCGCAATTGCCATTTCCACCAACATATACAATTTTTTCGGGAACAAGTCATGATTGATTTTACTTTTTCCTTTTTCCTTTTCCTCATTTTTGTTGTAGCTGAGGTGCTTGTATTCTATTGTATTATTCATAGCATGGCTTCTATAGAGTTCACAAACATTCTCTATCAATATGATATTACATGATGTTTGTACCAAAAGAAATGATATTGCATGATTTGGTGCCTTACAGACATAAATGAAACAGCATAATGACCAATTACAAGCCCTTTACAGATACAATCTTGGTAGAATTATTCACCACCTTATGAGATATGCACTAAATTCAGGCATTTTACAGATTGTATCTACGATTGTTTGAAATTGTGATGGTTCTCTAATTTTGAAACAGCATCTGTGATCATTGATATGAAAATTCAAGCCAATTTACTGAATTCAAACTTTGTTTATTACATTTAAGAAGAAAGAAAAGATACAGGACATATCCATCTATCCTTACAATGCAGGCATGGCCTTTTTGAGATTGTGTTGCATCCTGTAATAGGAGGCTAAGAGTCTGAAGACCTTGACACATTTGTAGACGGAACATCGTATCTAAGATCTTGAAATCTCTTGAGCAAGCCTGACTTGTATTTCTCAATTTCAGCACTCTCCAAGGAATCAGGGGTTGATCTGATAACTGAGATTGCCCCAGCTTGGTGTAAAGCTCCAATAGCTTGATCTGCAGTAATAAGAAAGGACTGATTAACACAGAACAACTCTAGTTGTACCCACTACAAAACACTAAAGGAGCTTTCAGAAATTAAACTTCTGCAGAATCACCAAGTTAATTTTGTAAACGACATGTTTTTCAGTTTTCCCGACATCTAGAATACATGTTTAGCCTTTTTGTTTTCTAAGCACTAATATTACATGTTCTTTTAACAACTGCCTACACAAAACTGCCAAATATTATTACCACAATTATTAAATTTGCATTACACTAACTGGAGAATTACTCCCAGAAACTGCTATATAAATTCAAAATCTGAATGTAGCGGGCATATAATACATGCTTCATGCATCTAAAGATTTTAAGGCTACACTTTGCTGGAATTACATTCTTCCATTCAGTAATAAACAGGAATGAAATTCATTCCACCAGCAATGTACGGTGGCGGTCATCTTTAGCATTCCCCGACTTTCAGTTGATGTGCACCTATTCTAAGGAATGAAAGAAAGTTTGAAGGGATAGACATAGGCACATCTAGTACTGACTGCAAATGGAAAAGCCTGACCTGAGGGTGACAGAGCAGAAAGAGCTTTCAAAGCCTCCTTCCTTGTGCGGTCATCTTTAGCATCCACCAACATGTTTACGAGCTCTTGAGCACCACCCATCTCCACTATTTTCATCCTCCTTTCATCTATAAATCAAGAGAAACAAACTTCACCATCTGACCCCTGATTTTCATGTGCTACATATTCAAAAAGCTCAAAATAGAAGCCCTAATTTACAACCCGATTCAAGACAGTTGGATGCCTGAGAGAAATAATCACTTCTTATGTTATGCAGCTCAAACGCAAGGCAGTTTCTGAAAACGATTACATAACTGGTAACTCATTACCAGTCAACCAGGTATATCTAATGAGTGAATTTTCTCAAAATAAAATACTGACAGAACAGAAAATAGAGCTACTTTGAAGTCACCATCAATCGCAAACTGAGCTAATCGAGAAGCCCCCATTCTCTTGAACAAAGGATCCTTGACTGTTAAAAGTGACACGGACTGTTGCAACAAATTATCTCCTGGAAACGTAGTAAATTACAAGAGCAATATCAGGCAAAAATAGTAATTTATTATTTTTCCTTCAAGTTAAAAAAAGAAAAAAAGAAAAGAAGAAGATAAAACTAGTTCAAGATTGCAATGAACCAATACGCAGAGTGACATACCCATATACGGCATGATGTTGTAAGCTATGCAAGTAGCAGTCCCAGCAAATATCAGCTTCAACAGCCATCCGATTTTTCTTTCAGCGTCCTGTTCAAGGGAGAGCTCATCTGCAATTCAATATCAGAGTTTTCATTTTCCTTCATTTTCTCAGCAACCAAACAAATAAAATATTGATAGGGATAAGAGTGAGTGACCTCTTCCGTTGTAAGTGGAGAAATTGCGAGGCTGCGAATTCCGTACTGGGTTTCTTCTACAGTAATACTTTGAACACCGATGAAATAAAAAAATATAAAAAACTCACATCAAATCAAAATCAGAGAAAGTTGAATAAAAATTAAACAAAAAATGAAACTCGAAATGTACTTTCGTTGTTAGGTATGAAAATTCTCAATTCGAAGCAGCTTACAGTGGTGAGCCTGGCTGCTAACGTACGCATAGTGCAAAGAGATGACCGAGATTTTTCCGTCGATGCTCGCTGCGGCGAAATTGAAGAGCAGAGCAGAGCAGGTCTTGGACTCGGCGGGGAGAGAAAAGGCCTAAAGCCGCTGGGTCAGGTGCTTCACTTAAGTGCCGTTAATGTTGTTTTCTGGGACTGAATCCAATGGGCCTTTATTTACAGCCCAGAGATAATTAATTTCTTTTCTAAACCTCTTTTTTTATAGGAAATTTTATTTATTATTTTTTGGTAAATAAAAATATATATATTTTTGATAAATTTATTTATTTATTTGATTAAGGTAGATTGACAAGTAAAATAATTTGATCTAAAGGTAGATTGACAATTTTCTTTCACGTGGATAAGATCCCTCTTTTAAAAAAATAAAATAAAGGTATTTCCTTCTTTACGGGAAAAAGGAAGGTAAACAAGACCTCAAATTCATAATTCTACCAAAGGCATGAACATTAATATATAAGAAACTGTTTTTTTTTTTTTTTCCCTGGCAAATCTTTATAAGGATGATCGGTGTGTTAATCAAAAGTTGATTACAACAGGAACAGGAGTGAATTTTGAACTGAGAATTTCCAACCAAAGAGGAAAATGAACAAAACAAAGTGAATAAAGATAACTACAAAACTATTGAACTTGACATTGACAAAATCTGATGCTGCATCAGTAGCTGATCTTCGTTGAACCCCAGCTAATGACTATGGTTCCACACACCTCGTTACCATCTCGTTAAACCAAATCAAGAAAAAGCTCTATTTCCTGTCCAAAAAGTAGACAAATCATGAGAAGAGTTTGTGAAGAAAAAAAGTTTGATTGGACTTTCAACAAAAACCACTGAACCTTCAAAGAACACTAACCTTTTGTTTAATTTTGGCGGGATTAATCCTCTTTTTTCTAGGCTCTTGAACCGATCCTTGACAAGGGTACAACAACCCTTCATGGAAAAGAAGAAAACAATTAGACTTTCCTCTAGTCTTGTCTGAATCATACACAAAGAATTGGAAACTGACGAAAGTTTTGGTAAGGAAAAAAGATTCAATTATACCTTCAGTTTCCGAAGGGATCCAGTTATTTCTTCAGTCAAGAGGACTTGAACTGGGGCAGGCTCGAATCTGTAATAGAAGAATTAACATGTTATATCAAATGCATATAATATATACATAGAGAGAGAGTAGCATTTTCTTAGCACATACTTGTGCTTCCCCAAGCGTGGGGGGCATGACTTTAGTTTCTCTTTTTTGGCTACAACTCGTCGAATATGTCTTTTATGCTTCTCATCGTCCTCTTTAGCTATTTCCTGAAGAATATCTGGTAAGCTGTGACCAAATATGACCGGAAATTATAAGGGTGCAATCTTCACCAGAGTATATCTAAAGGAAAAAAGGTCATATGAATATATTACCCATCAATTTCTTTGGAAAGCTTCTGTGCCTTTTTCGCTTCTGCTTCCTTTTTAAGCTGTTCTTTACGCCTAGCTCTCTTATTTAACATGACTGTTGTCACCCTCTTTGTTTTAAGAGGCCTGCACCATTTTTATTCAAACAATATGAGCTCATGGCATTTAGGTTTCATGACATTATCATATACGCCAGATGACAGGAGGAAAATTCTGAGAAGTTTAATCTCATAAGTATAGTGTGACAGGAAGCACATGAAAATGTACTACAACAAGCACATGAAAATGTACTACAACAAGCACACATCTTCGAATAAAGCATTGTCATATTGGCATACAAAGAAAGACAATTATATCAATGCTATTAAAGAAAGTTGTGTCTAAGTTACCAAAATAAATAAGTAAGGCATGAAATGATCTAAATTGGGATAACCTTTTCTCAGATGCAGCATCCTCATTCTCATCCAAATTTTCTGGATTCATATCATCATCAGTGCCTTCATCAGCATCGAGAAAATACATCTAATAAAGTAGATTGGTATGTCAGCTTCTCAATTAAAGTAACATGTAAATTATAACTTTTTTTTTTGGTCAGAGAATTTATTAATTGTAATGACCTCCTCATCCATCTTGTTCTGTAGTTCTCTAGTCTCTCTTCAATAAAGTTCTTGTTTATTATCATTAAAGAGATCATGATCCCTAGTTATAATCTTTATAACTAAATAAATTTTATTATTTGAGACAACATTAGAAATACTCTTAAGTATAAAGGTGCAACTTTACTATGACATGTACATAAAGCTCCACACTTGAGGCAAATTAAGATCCATGATGATTAATACATGAAAGGAACAAAAGACACTCACTTCTTCTTCATCAACAGCCTCCCCAGGAACAGTTAGAGGAACTGGTTGAGGTCCTAACTCTTTTTTATAGACTTTGTGCATTTCTTGTGCAACAGCATGAGCCAATGTTTCCTGAATTGGAAAAACAGGCAAAGATGGAAAAAATTTATGCCATTTAAGCCAAAAGGTTCCACAAAAATAAAGGTATCAAGACGGTTATCAGGAAATTACCTGGTGACTTTCAAATGTGGGATTGAATGAGGATCCTGGAGGCTCAACTTCTACGGCAGGAATAAGTGATGGTTTCGCCGTCTTCAAAAAATTCAATAGACATATATCAACTAAAAGCTATGGAATATTAGCTACAACTGTGGAATGCATTCAAGCATTAACACATCAAACAGAGTTCTGCTTTGAGGCTTATATGACTCCAAGATAACATGTGATCATTATGCATCTTACTATTCATGAATTATGACATGGTGGTCAAAGTGGCATATTAGCATGCCTCTTCACGGCAATATCAGTATTGCAAAAAGAGTAACAGAAACAGACAAAAACTGATATGAAAAAAGAATATGATCATATACTTGAACTTAAATGACGAGCCTTACCTTCTTGGTCTTGCTGTTGTCACCACCTGCAATAGATTCAAAAACAGTAATGTAAGGCAAGGCACCCTATAACAAAATAAGAATAATAATAATATAGAAGAAACAAAGATTTGGTTATTAAGGTCGAAGAAACCTTTATCACCCCATAAGTCAGCCATGCCCGAAGTTGAGACAGAACCCTGAGAGATGTCAAACTAACATTAATAAATTTTAAAAAAAAGGTACAAATAGATAATATGTGCATTTTACAATTTAATATTATAACTATCCATCATTCGACCTGAGGACCACATTCAGTCGCATCTTTTGGCTTTGGAACCTCTTTAAGTGTTTTCTTCGATTTCTTCAGAGTCGAAGAAGGCACCGCTTGTACAAATGGGTTTTTCTGTAGCATGCTCTCAACATGGAGTACTTTCTGTCTATGTTTTTCAATCTTCCTCTTCACCGAAAGATCTGGGCAGACCAAAGCATATAAGTTCTTTCCACGTACCAAAGAAAATAATCAAGAAAAAAGAGAGAATGAAACATAAGAAAGGAACTGGATTGTACAAAACTCTACACTTTTGAGTCGCACCGGATTTCTCGAGAGACTAAAAACCTGATAGACTACCATGAGATTCCATGAGATTGAGTATTTAAAGTCAAGCTGAACTCTATCCAAATCAAACAACCTCTAAATTATCTATCCCCCTTACAATGGAGTCTCATAACAAAAGGGGCTTTATTTTCTTCCGAAAAAGTATTTCTTAGTAAATGATCAGAGCTAATTTCAGCATCCCATGAAGTTAAAAGAAGCTCCTTCAGCATAAAATGCAACAACCAGTTAAACTTACGACATTGCACTCTTAACACAAAATTATGAAATTCCACCATTATAAGTCTTTTACATCTGAGTCGCATTTGAAGTGTTGGAAACATATCTGTATCAACGGTTATAATTGCATTGACGACTACATGAAAGAAAATGATAAGTTCACCAACAAAAACCCAACTCATAGCAAATTTTAACTGTCTGCAACACACCTTACAAGTCCTCAGAAAACTAAATAATTCAATCTTAACCAATTTTCCAATGATGTAAAAGGGTATGAAGGCAAAAGCATCGTGGAGAAAGGAGGTACCTTTGGACTTGTCGACGAAGAAGAGTGACTCGGCGGGAGCAGAGGAAAGAGAACCACCGGAGAGAGCATCTTTGGTTGACTGCTCGAAGAAGTCATGAATGTCTTCTGTGCTTATGTTGGTTCTCCATGCCTTCTTTCCCTTTCTAGATGTCTTCGCTTTCTTCCCCATCCCTTTTTCTCTGTTCTGAGTCTCTACTGCGTTGCTTTCTTTGTGGGTTGAAGAATGACTTGGTAGGTACTTCGTCTATAAACCCTAATTCTCAGTGGCGGGTTACACGACGCCGTTATGCGGCCAAAAACAATAAACTTTTCGTTATTTTACAGGTATTTTTCTTGAGATTATTTTTTTAAAATAATTTGAATTAGGTAAAGTTTTAATTTACATGTTATATTTTTAAAAAAATTAAAAACCCCCTATAGCCGGTCGGCTGTACTATTTCTTCCTAGAAATTAGGACAGTATAGCCGGTCGGCTATACTATACTATTTCTTTAAAACAAAATTAAAAGGCCGCCCGGCTATAGTAATTCATTTTAAAAATTAGGAGTAATTCATTTTAAAAATTAGGAAAAACATAGTATAGCCGGGCGGCTATACTATTTCTTTAAAAAAAAAACCTAGTATAGCCGCCCGGCTGTACTATATCTTTTTAAAAATTAAAAACGGGTATAGCCGACCGGCTATACTATTTAATTTTAAAAAAATTTAAAAAAGCGTATGGCCGGCCGGCTATACTATTTCCTGAGAAAAATTTAAAAACCACGTATAGCCAACCGGCTATACTTTTTGTTTTTAAAAAAATTAGGAAAAAACCTGAGTATAGCCAACCGGCTATACTATTTCTTTAAAAAAAAAAAGAAAAAACTGAGTATCGCCAAGCGGCTATACTATTTGTTTTAAAAAATTTAAAAATCGAGTATAGCCGCTCGCCTATACTATTTCTTTTTAAAACAAGTTAGGAAAAAAAACGAGTATAGTCGAGCGCCTATACTATTTAACAAAAAAATAAAAGGAAAAGGGACCCTTCTAGTTGCATTAGTTTATAGTTTATAGATATTTATTTGGTATAACTGTGCGGCTACCCAAATAAAATATGTACGAGTTTGATTTGGCAAAATTTTGGTAAATTACAACTTAAAAGTTTGGCCATTGTATAATATTTAATATAATTTTTAAATTTTTTAATATATATTATTTGTGTGTATATTATGTGAGAATTATGTGTGTAATACATGAATTTTGTGTGTATTATTGAAAATTTTGTAAAAAATACATGTATTAAATATGAAAAATACGTATGTACATGTTCAATACGAGTATTGTATGTTTGCTTTTTTTTTTTAAATTAGAATTTTAACGAGTCTTTAAATTACTTTAATTAGTAATTATATTTTAATTACTATTTAATATAAAACAATTAAAGAAAAAGTCCACAAAATAATTAATTTCTATTTATTAAGTCTTTTGTGAAATTGTTTGGGTGTCTTAATTAAATTTCTCCATAGTACAAGAGCCCTATCCAGTACTATTAGGCCATTACTCGAGTCTCTATTTCCCCCTTTTGATTTTTTACTTTTCAAGAGTTATTACCCTTATAAATATTTAGCACTTTCGCGTTTAATAATATATCATACGCTACGTACGTATTTCTCATATTTAATACAAATATGTTTTACAAAAATTTCAATAAGACACACAAAATTCATGTATTCTACACATAATTCTCACATATTATTGAATAAAAATAATATATATTTTTAAAAAGGGTATAGCCGAACGGCTATACTTAGTTCTTCCCTTATGTTTTTTTAAAAAAATCGTATAACCGTGCGGCTTTACTGGTTTAACACGTGGCACATAGGCGCTAGGCTGTTCTTTATATATATATATATATATAAAAATTAGTATAGCCGCCCGGCGATACTAGATTTTTTAATTTTTTGTAAAGAGATAGTATAGCCCTTCGGCTATACTCGTCTTGCCTATTTTTAAAACATAGTATAGCCGCCCGGCTTTACTGTTTGACACGTGGCCCCTAGGAGACTGAGCTTAGTGAGAAGAGGCTAGGAGGTGAAAACTCTACTTTCTTAAGGAACAAATCATCCGAGTCAGAGTAATTGTTAAAAATAAATAATCAGACAAATCAAAGCTTCACCTTTTTCAGAAACAATTAGTGTACCATTTGAGTGCAAGTGCTGCACATAGTCCTTACAGACAAAAATACGTATGGCTAAATTCCAAAGTGGCCCTTCTAACAACACTTTAATGAGTAAGTCATAATTTCTCATGCTTTAGGGGTCTCTGAGGGTCTGGTTAACTCACATCCAACCCTTTCTGAGGGCAGATAAATCTACATAAATAAGACAAAAGAAGAGCTTCTCTTGGAGGACAAAGGAAAAAAACAAAACAAGATAAACAATACAGGAAAGAGGCATGTACTAACAACATTCAAGGATGCTCAGCATCGCCGATTAACATCTCTGACTAATCAACTCATATGCTGGATGTAGAATGTAACAATATAAACAAGGCAGAATGCCCAATTTGCACTCGTCTTTTATTCTAGGCAAGTACTACTACTAAGAAGAATACCTGCATGACCATTTGCGGAAGATGCATGCAAGTAATTGAGCTTGAAATCCACCCGCTGTTAGCACATATATCTATCATGGCCTACATGATTCGTATACTTTGATCCAATACTGACTTCAAGCCTGTGACGTAATCACTGATAAAAGAAAAGAAAAAAAAAATCCATGAGAATTGAGCATGGTATTACCTAGACAAGTAAGAGCTGAGAACTTCAGGTTCAGTATTGTCCAAGCCATAGTAAGCTGGATTAAACATCTGTAGAAAACTATGCTCATGCAAGATCTTGTACAGGCTCAATAAATCAAATACTAAGGACACTAATCAAAACCAAAGGCTTTTAACTTGTGTCTTCACCATATTTAAGTACAAGAGGATCATTGTGCTGCTCCTGTCACAGCAGCAATGCAAATGATAGGCGTTTTGAACTGTAACAGCAAACAAAAGATAGGTGTAGAGTATTGAAAAAATAAAAAGGAAACTGCTTTATTGATTAGATATAGGACTGCAAGACTACATCCATTGACTTTATTAGATTTTCTGATATTCAAAACCCCAAACAACCTGATTCCTAGTATTAATATTTTAGGCAAATATTCAGAAAGTAATATGATTTGTGTTTATTGATTGTCAGGCGGGCGGATTGTGATGGACATCTACTCCCACCTTTCTTGTAGAATCTGAGCAACTGTTGATTATAAAGGGAGAAAAGCATGTAATCTGATTCACATATTTCTTTCTTTCCAATTTTTATTCTATATAGTCATGTGTGACCAAAACCATCATTTGCAATATATCTGTGATTGATATTGGAAAATCAACATATCTCTTTGTTTTCCCATCATAATATTCTGTTCCCTGAAGAACAGCTGCTGCAATATACTCCTGCTAGAAACCTTTGTATATATAGGAACCAAATGAAAAAGATACCGCACAAATTTTGCCTTACCTTAATAATGACCAGATGATGACTTGGAAGGTTTACACCCCTTGCCAATGTGCTGGTACAAACCAATACCTATAATTTAATACATATGCCTAATCAGTATATAGAGTAAGAAAATGATCTTTTTTATATTCTCTTTTCCTAATGTGTGTTTTCAGGAAAAACTCATGCTTACTGAGGTAAAACAGAAATGCCTGAATCTTGTTGTATGCAAAAAGCTCCTCAACCAGAGATCTATCTTTGTCATTCAGACCGGCATGGTGTAATCCAATGCCAAACTGCAAGGTGTGCCTCAGGTTAAAGAACCATCTGCTGGGCTTCCTCTGGCATACCAAGAAACTGTCTTGGATGTTCATCTGACGTTGCGAACTTCAATAACAGAAAAGCACAAAAAAAATCGAATCAACGCAGCAGCTGAAACGAAGGAAAAAAAATCGAAGCTTGAGTTGAGAGAGAGGCTCAAGACCGAGTATTTGAATTTTGAAGATTAGACTGCGAGTGCAAGCTTCGTGTTCGTTTCTCTGTCTCTTCATATCACTCGTGCACCACATTCCTCTGCGAGTGCAAGCTTCGTCTGTCTTCATTTGGAAAAAAAAGTACACGACCCGCCGAGGCCGCCTAGGCGCCGCCTAGATCAACCCAGGCAGCATAGGGGCCGCCTAGATCCCCCCAGGCAGCCTAGGCGCCGCCTAGATCCGCCCAGGCCCCCTAGGCGCCGCTTAACTCTTTAGCGTCGGGGTCCTCCGGCCTAGCGCCTCGGCTGATTTCTCGAACACTGCTCGAAACCTGAAACGGGCTTGCTCTGTGCCCTAGACGTTTGTAGTGACGAGTTCGAGTCCGATTCACTAGAATATTGTACATTTATAAACTATCATGCTTAAAGGTGTTTATCGCTTGAATTTAAGAAAAAGTATAGCCCACAGAAATGTAGTCGTCCGCAAAATGGCCATGACTGCGAGTGCAAGCTTCGTGCGTTTTAAATATATAGTATAGCCGCACGGCTATACTATTTTTATTATTTTATTTTTAAATCGTATAACCAAGCGGCTATACTCGTAAAATAGAATATTTTAAGCGTGTAGCTGCTCGGCTATACTATATAAACAGAATATTTAAACGTATAGCCGAGCGGCGATAAGCCATAAACAGAATATTTTAAAAGAGGGTATAGCCGCTCGGCTATACTCCATAAAAAGAATATTTTAACGTATAGCCGCCCGGCTATACTCTATAAATAGAATATTTTAAGAGATAGTATCGCCTCGCGTCTATACCCCATAAACAGAATATTTTAAAAGAGATTTTTTTTTAAGTATAGCCGCGCGGCTATTCCGTTCTTCAAGTGAAACAATTCGAGACCCTTCCTTGATATGTAGCTGAAGCGATGAATTTTCATATCAATCTCAAAGTAGTTAGGACCGTGCATGTTAGAGAACTTGATAAAGGCAAACAACATGGTTTTTATGTTTCATCATCTTAACACTCAGCAACACAAATGTTCAATGTTTACCTTGTAAAAATTGTGCTGGGGGCGTGAAAGAAGTGGTTTGTCATTATATGCATGTACAAGCTTCTTCTCAGCAGAACTCCGACCGAGATCCTCAGGATTTACCACCCCAGCCAAGATCTTTAGTCTTTCTCTAGAAGGTACAGTGGAGTCCTTTGCCAATCCTTTAACTTTTTCTGTCTCATCGTCAACCATTTTCTAAAAGCATCATTCAAATATATCAACAGACTGAGTGTTCCAATAGAACATAAGATCACATTTCCATCAGGGAGAGTACATCAGAATAAAGTACATGCCTATCCAAATTGATGAAGTTGCATACAAAATGAAGTTACCTTGACGCTGTCCTGGAATTGAGGAGAGATGTCTTTATCAAAATTCTCAGAAACTTAGAAATACATTAAAAGACTCATCCCCTCTCCATCAGTATCACCAAGAAACGTTGCAGCAGGATAAGTCGGCAACTGCAACAAGGCGCAGAGCAATGTCATTAGATATTGCCAAAATATAACAAACAAAACATAACAAGATAAATCAATTCTGAAAAAATACCTGTATGTTTACAATGAACACTTTCCCATTTGCTTTCACTTTGGGAAGCTCAGGATGCTGGGCAATGTGATTTATCTTTTTGGGGCATACAAACACATCAACACCTATTGGAGTATATGGACTGTAGTTCGGAGCAGTTGACATTAGCAAGGCAGAACAGAGTAATTAGTTGCAAATGTCTAAATTCAATTAAGGTTGGTTTTGACAAAAGAAAAAACCAAAGTTATACTTGAAATAGTTCTCGCCACGGAATTTAAAAGTTGAGGGTGGAATCTCAGACCAAGATCCTGAAGTCGGCTTTTCTACTCCACAACATAGAATGATATATCCTGGTCTAGGCCGGTACAAAAACCTTTTTGATTGACCTGTGGATGAATCATTGAAATGTTCAGTAATATAAATGTTCAGTAAAATAAATAAATAAAGTATAGCCGAACGGCTATACTATTTAAATAATATTTAAATGGTATAGCCGGGCGGCTGGACTTTTTAAATATAATATATTTAAAAAGTATAGCTGACCGGCTATACTGGCATCTCCTTTTTTGTTTTTCCCTACTGATTTTTGTTTATCTGTCATCTCTTTGAAGGAGTGTACAACAGCACTTGAGAAGCATGTGCTTGCAGATACCACATCTCATAAACTAGACACAGAAGAATCAGAGGTAATCTCCATGTCTGTTTACACATTCCCTCTGCAATGGGAAATTGGACTGAGGTGATGATCCATTTATTAAAGCTTCAATACTCTCTTCATTTTTTCTATCTGGAACTTAAAGCTTTACTCCATTTATTTCCTTATCCATAATGGGTATACTCAGTTTTTCCCTAATTATTTTTTAAAAAATAGTATAGCCGCACGGCTTTACGTGTTGACACGTGGTGCATAGGCAATGGGCTATATATATATATAAATAGTATAACCGACCGACGTTACTTTTTTAACATGTGGCCCCTAAGAGCTGGGCTTATTTTTTTTAATATATAAATAGTATAGCCGGTTGGCTATACTTTTTTTAAAAAATATTTAATTCAGAAAATTTCGTCGGCATAGACTTGTGTCGACAAACTTTCATCAGAGGTATTTTTTTTAAAATTTTTTTTAAAATATAAAATTAGTTTCTTTACTCTCTTTTTTGGCCTACTTCTTTAATTTAATATATGTAATTAAGTAATATCTTAGTCTTTTTGAATTACTTTAATTAATTATTATATTTTAATTATTATTTAATATAAAAAATTAAAAAGAAAATCCACAAAATAATTAATTTCTATTTATTAAATTTGCATTATTTTACTACAGAGAAGATGGAGGCAGAAAATGTGCCTACTACCGCGATTACGTACCCGTATACTGCCTTTGGTAAGTAGCTGTGGTTTCTAGTTAGAGTTTTCTTTCCTTAGTGAACTTATTCGCATGAAAAGAAAAGAAAAGAGAAAAAAAAAAATTTTGAAAACTGATAATTATAGTTGTCTGCTAAACACTGTAGCTACATTGAACGGAATGAAGATAGATGATGGTAAAGAAAAGGAGTATGCATGGCTTTCTGAGACAGAACCAGATAATCTCTATATGCGCCCGGAAAATTACACAGGCCCTACTATTCAAGTTTAACACTCAGCAGTCATCAGTGACGATTACTAAATGAGCCCCATGCCTCTTTGTGTTCGCTCCGGCTATAGACCTTAGAGAGAGAACATTCCATTGTTGTTGACTGCATTAGCCTAAGCAGAGATGTAACTAAGGCGCTTAAACCTGCAGCAAAACTAGTTTATCATAAAGGGAATTGAAAGAAAAATGGAGCTTGTCGTTGGGTGATGATATCAAGTTTATCATCAATTTAACAGCACCAAAAAAGATCACAACCACAATGAGGAGATATGCATTGTGGACTGCACCTAGAACAAAACCACCAGCTATGAACCCCATCACGAAAAGTAGAATCAAAGACCATAATATTAGCTTTGGGAAGCTCTTCCTAAACGAAAATTCGTCATCTTGGCTAAGAGTAGTAATGGCATGGTTGTGAACAATGGAGGAATCTTGTACTTTCATTGATCCCATTGACTCCAAAGGACCAGATACTTTTAGATTCATATAGCTATACTCTTTAAATATAATAGAATATTTAAATAGTATAGCCGCGCGGCTATACTCTTTGAAGTCCAATATTTTAATCATATAGCCGCACGGCTCTTTAAATACATTAGAATATTTTTGCGGGTATCCGCTTTAAATATATTCGAATATTTTAATAGTAGAGCCGCGCGGCTATACGTTTTAAATATATAATAATTTCAATATTTAATATTTGCATTATTTTGAATGTTTCACCTATATATATAGATTATTGTATTTTTTTAATTTATATTTTTTACAAATTTTTTTTATCTATTTACCAAAATAGTCGCCTTTTCGCTGTGGGACTATTTATCTACTGCATATGAACCTCATAAACTGCGTTTTCGACCAACACAACAAAAAAAAACCTCATCAACTGCGCTACTCTCACTGGGCTATGAGTCTCACCGTCAAACTGGGCTTTCCTCAACCTGCTCATTCTCTGGTTCTGCCCACATTAACTTCCAAAAACAAAGTAAGCAACACCATCTCTCTCTCTCTCTCTCTCTCTCTCTCTCTCTCTCTCTCTCCGTTTGTGTTGTTTCTCTTCTGTGCTTTTGTTGGTCTCTTTTGTCTTTGTCCACTTCATGTTCGTTAGTCATATAGTAATAAAAGTTATCAAATTTATCTATCGCAGACTCAAAATTCAACTTTAACTCTATCATCTCCAACAACCCAGAAACCAAATGGAACATATGGAAGCAAATTTCCCAGTTCAATTGGTATTAATGAAACTCAGCCAAAGTCTCAAATTCAACCCTTAATTGATATCCTACATGGTTGTGAGGACATGGGGTCTGTAAAACAAGCAAAGGCTGTTCATGGGTTTGTTTTAAAATCTGAGCTTTCGGACCGAAACTTGCTGGTAGTGTTAAATCATCTAGCTCATGCCTATTCGAAATGCTCGGATTTTGGCACAGCTCGTCGAGTGTTTGATGAAATGTCGTGTAGGAACATATTCTCTTGGACAGTCATGATTGTTGGGTCGACTGAAAGCGGCTTCTTTCTCGATGGATTTAAGTTCTTTTCCGAGATGGTGAACAGTGGAATTTTACCAGACAAGTTCGCATATTCCGCAGTTGTCCAGACATGCATTGGTTTAGATTGTATTTTATTGGGCAAAATGGTGCATGCCCAGGTTTTTGTAAGAGGCTTTGCATCTGATACTTTTGTAAGTACATCTCTCCTTAACATGTATGCAAAGTTCGGAAAGATTGAGGATTCATGTAAGATGTTTAATACTATGACAGAACATAATAAAGTCTCCTGGAATGCAATGATTTCAGGGTTGACATCAAATGGTCTTCATTTTGAAGCATTTGATTATTTTCTAAGAATGAAGAAAGAAGGAATTACACCAAATATGTATACACTCATCAGTGTCTCAAAAGCAGCCGGGAAATTAGGTGATGTTAACAAGAGCAAAGTGGTTCACAGTTATGCTTCTGAATTGGAAATGGAGTCTAGTGTTCAAGTGGGAACCGCTCTCATTGATATGTACTCCAAATGCAAGTCTTTGTCTGATGCAAGATCTGTTTTTGACTTGAATTTCACCAGCTGTGGAGTCAATCCACCATGGAATGCAATGATTTCTGGCTATTCACAATGTGGTCACAGCCAAAAAGCGATGGAGCTCTTTGTGAAAATGTGCCTGAAAAATATACAACCAGACATTTACACTTACTGCAGTGTGTTCAATGCAATAGCAGAGTTAAAATGTTTGCAATTTGGAAAGCAAATTCACGGGATGGTTTTAAAGTCGGGGATAGAAATGAAGGTTACAAGTGTCTCCAATGCAATTGCTGATGCATATGCCAAATGTGGGTTGCTGGAAGACGTACAGAAGGTCTTTGACAGGATAGAAGAGAGAGATTTAGTGTCTTGGACAACACTGGTGACTGCTTACTCTCAAGGTTCTGAATGGGAGGATGCACTGACAATCTTCTCAAAATTGAGGGAAGAAGGCTTTATGCCGAATCAGTTTACCTTTTCTAGTGTGCTTGTTGCATGTGCCAGCCTTTGTTTACTTGAGTATGGTCAACAAGTCCATGGCCTCCTTTGCAAGGCTGGCTTGGACACTGAAAAGTGTATAGAAAGTGCCCTAATCGATATGTATGCCAAATGTGGTAATATAGCTGAGGCACAAGAGGTCTTTGAGAGGATTTCTGAGGCAGATACAATTTCGTGGACTGCTATTATATCAGGATATGCTCAACATGGGCTTGTGGAGGATGCCCTTGAACTCTTTAAGAGAATGGAGCAGATGGGTGTGAAGGCCAATGATGTTACCTTATTGTGTGTTCTGTTTGCATGCAGCCACCGTGGTATGGTAGAAGAAGGTCTCTATCATTTTCATGTAATGGAAAAATTGTACGGTGTGGTGCCAAAGATAGAACATTATGCTTGTATTGTTGATCTCTTAGGTCGTGTGGGCCGTCTTAATGATGCAGTGGAGTTCATAAAAGGGATGCCAATTGAGCCCAATGAAATGGTCTGGCAGACTTTGTTGGGAGCATGTAGAGTACATGAAAATGTTGAGTTGGGGGAGATTGTAGCTGACAAGATCCTTTCAGTTAGGCCAGAATACTCAGCTACCTATGTTCTTCTATCCAACACTTATATCGGGACAGGGAGTTATAAAGATGGAATTAGTTTGAGAGATGTGATGAAAGACCGAGGTGTGAAAAAGGAGCCAGGTTGTAGTTGGATTTCTGTGAAAGGTAGAATCCACAAATTTTATGCAGGGGATCGACAACATCCAGAAAAGCATGAGATATATGCAAAGTTAGAAGAACTGAGAGTGAAGCTTAAGTCCATGGGTTACGTTCCAGACTTGAGTTATGTATTGCAAGATGTGAATTTGGTTGAAAATATGGGGATTCCTGGATAAGCTCACACGAAAACATTAATTTTATAAATATATCCAATATTTCTGGTATATCTGTTCAAGTAGTGGAACAAAAATTTTGTGATCAAGATAGATAAAAGCTGCAGCAACAAAGAGCAAATGAATCTTTGGATGATGAAATTGAGGTGCCATGTACATTTAATGATTTTTTGCACCTGCTCAGCTCCTCTTTCAGGCTTGGGAGAAGAGCGTCCAGGGTACATACAGGCTACAGATGTAAAACCCATAAAATTTCTGTTGAATGGTCCAATGATATGGTGTTGGGGTTAACAACTGACCATGAGGGCTGTACAGCTTGGGCAT
Source organism: Prunus persica (assembly GCF_000346465.2). NCBI lineage: Eukaryota > Viridiplantae > Streptophyta > Magnoliopsida > Rosales > Rosaceae > Prunus > Prunus persica. The sequence goes on from NC_034010.1 coordinate 26,989,971, forward strand.
TTTTGGAGTTGTGGGCTCCTGAACATATTCCAAAATAATCCATGCTGATGTATAATAGAATGTTGATTTCATTGTGCAAGTGATTATGGTGGATATAGGCTTCTTGACCACAAAGAGTTTATTGGGCACAGGCAGGTGTACTCAAGATGCTCTGTACAGGGTCGAGCAGCAGAATTGAGTTCATGTTAAGGACCCTGGGACTGCTCAACCATTGAACACCATCCACCAATACAAATCATTTGATACAAAAGGCAAAATCCTCAATGATGTGCAGAAGGATTCAGGTGGAAGCACCCAACCTTTGCGGAAAAAAACCCGGTGAAAATCCTGTTCTGAAGTCGGGCATGATTGATATGGTGAGATGAGCTTTGCTTTACGTCCTGGGCCGGTGAAATAAGCTTGGTTTCTGTTATTGATTCCGAAAAAAGTGATCTTGGTTAAGTCATCATTCCCGCTATCCCTACTCTCTTTTTTCCCATGTTTTATATGCGGTGGGACTCATTTTATCCAAACTGTACATTCATTGAAGGAACTCGTTACAAATCATCGAGTGTTCAATCATTCATATGCGCCTGTTTGAAGATTATGTGCCTTGTATTATATGTGTTAAAGCAACAGCAAAACTTTTATCTTTATGTTCTTAACACTAGAATGAAAGCAGGAAAGAAAACACCAGTCTTTTCTCAATAAATCTTTCTTTGCAGTCTGCTGGCATACCCATCTAGAAGTTGGCTAAAAGGGTTTTAGTTTACGTTATAGCATGTTTACTTACAATGAATGGGGAAAGTCATGAATCCGGGAACTTAAAGTGCTCGTTGGAGGAAAGTTACTTGGCAGAAGCGTTTTACTCTTGCTTGCTTCTCCTCCAATCCAATTTCCATTATTGCAAAATCTCAAAAGTTTCTCCTATCTTGTGGGGCTTGCTTAAGAAAAGTTGCAACGCCAACACAAAAAGACAGCAACAGTTGAAAACACCCTTCTGAGATGTCTATTGCTTGTATTGTACATAGTCACATATACATCATACATGGTGGGCTTAACAGCTCTTAAGATATATATTTCCTGCCATCGCTGGGAGGATCTTTGCTGGTTTCGTTACATGTGATGAACAAGACACACATTATACAACTTTCACAAAATTATTTTCTTTTCTCATCATTGTAATTGCAATTATGTCATGTTCGATACCTACAACCAACCCCGTGACCTCAAGTTTTTGCATATATTATATATATATTTTTTTAATTCTTTATTTTATTTATTTATTGTCAAGATCAGTGGGGTAGAATTGCTCAACTCGAAGTAGTACCTCTGTGATTGAATGCCATGCACAACAATGATGTGCTATATATAGGCGATTGTTTGTCTTCTACTTAGGTCACCTCCAAGATGATGGGTACAGATTTCGCGTCACCTCCAAAATTAATTACAGTAATTTTTTATTTTTTTATTTTCAAAGTGTCGATAGCCAAATGCTTCAGCAAATTGTGAATATATTTACATTCGATTCACATCTTGGACTGTCGTACAATTTTTGTTCTGTGGCCTACCAGAGAATGGAGTCAATAGACCGATTGACCAGTGACCAACCAACAAGCCCTTTTGTTTATATGAAATTAATTTCATATTATTGAAGCTAATTAATCAGGTGATAATGTTTTGAATTTTAATTTCTAAGAACGTGGGTGTTAGAGAAGAAAACAATACATGGTGATATCATTTTCAATATATTTGGCAGAAGAGAATTTGTTTTGGGATGAAAGAGGACAAGGCAATATAGCTGTATGAGGTCTAAGGCTTGGTTTTGTTTTGGTTTGTTTGCATGGGTAATCTTTCTGCACACAACAAGCTTATTTACAGCAAAGCAATATTTGTAGGCATTAGATGTAAGCTAGAATTCTAGAATGACGACGTTTGGACAGTGACCATTTATTCTTCAGTGTGGGGGATGCATATGCACAATGAAAACCTTAATTCGAACACACGGCTTCGGACTTTATAAGGATAACTACTCTTAACAACTTAAACCACAAGTCTCGTGTTATATTGATGTATTTATATATGATATATATCCAACCAAACTTTTTGTATATATTATCCTTTGCATGTAGATTCTTCAATTGCCAACAAGAACTCTCTCTCTCTCTCTCTCTCTCTCTCTCTCTCTCTCTCTCTCTCTCTCCCCATGAACAACAGAGGCACTTATCACTCAACTTTATACTTCGATTGAATTTTGTTTCCATTGTCACATTTGCATGTGAATGTACTTTCCCGAAGTGCAACTCACGTGAGTTTTGCTAGCAAGTCACAAGAATCCTATATACTACTATACTAAGGATAATTTGTTTATACAAAGAAAATAAAAAAGTAAATGTATAGATTATAGTAAATATATTTATTGGGTTTTTTTTTATTTATTTCAAATGAATTACGAAATTTTGGAGCCTTATGAAGGAGCACAGATTGGTGTCAAGCATTGTAAAACGATGGCTCTATGTGGTGATTGAGGTATGGCTTGTCATTATATGAGATTTTTATTCTGTTTTTTAATTTTTAATAATATGGAATGTCACGAGAAACATTTCTGAATAAAGTAATACTTTTACTGCATGATTGTGCCCTAATTTAATGGGTTCCAATTCTTTTGTTGTTAATTTTGTTTTTTTCATTTTGAATTGTTTCATCACATGATGATTTGGATACATACAATATGGACACCAAAACGCGTACAGGTCAGTAATGTGCCATAATTAACTCACATCAACTTTTAATGAGATTCTGAATTATAAATATTAAGGAGTGCTGTTATTTTTATCCCTATCCTATTTTTCCACCCATCATTGACTAATTTCTCTCTATGCCTTCCTTTTTTGTAGCAGATTGCCCAATTTGTCAAGCACCTCTTCATTGGCCATTGCTTCAACTACAACTTTGTGGTCAAGTTATGTGATTGTTCTATCAAATGCCTTCTTTTTGAGTCGGAGAGAACTTTAGGATTGTGTTTTTCAAATTTACATGGTAGGTAGGGAAATAGAACGGAGGGAGGGTGAACATAGAAGCACTCATATTAAGAAGTCCATAGCTATGATTTCACAATTACAACAGAGTTTAGCATGTACATATGTCCAATGTTAATTAATTAAGAAATAAAATAGAAGCGTGTTTGTCTAAGTCTTAGTCGGGTTTATAAACCAAAAGCATGCGCATTCCCTTCACCATGATGAAACATGTGAATGAGAACAATCAAATCCTAGAAGAATCTTCTCTCCATCAACCTCCAACTTTTTGGCAACTAACAAGCCCTTTCTTTATATGTAAAATTAAAATTAATTATGAATTAATCCACTGTCAACCATATCATATGGAGTTCCATGCACCTCACGCTATCTTGCATCTATTTTCAAAGTGCTTTTTAAAAAATCAACTTCATTTAGAAGATGGTTATTAAAAAAATAGTAATGGTTGGTGAAAGCAAAAAAGGTTTAGCAAACCTGGTGAGGAAGAATTGGACAGCACTGAAGAAATAAAATGAAAGCAGTCACTTCAATTTGATGAAGAAATGCTATAGCTAATAGGTTTCAAAGGTATGATCAAGACAAACTGCTTATCTGTTAATTTGTTTTTTCCTACTTTTCCTGAGTATTATCATATCGATAAGCATCGGGTCACGCTCATTGGACAAACTATTCAAGTGATCAGTACTTTTGATTCACTTATATATATGCCTTCCAGCATATATATTACAAGTTGTCGATTTAATTTCATGGAGACAAAACAAATTATTAACCTCAGTCACAACAATTTATATAGTCACCTCAGCCCCTTTTGTTTAGCGTGTTTTAAAAGACGACGCTTGTTAATTGACAAGCACCGTGTTTTAAAAATCAACCTAACGCAACTCCATTTTAGTAGTGTATAAGATGATATACCACGACGGTTTTGTAAAATCGTCGTCTTTTAAAACACGATGATGGTTTTAAAGTACACCGTTGTTTATTTTGAGTTGTGGTTTAACTAAATTGTAGTAGTGTCTGTTTAATACAAAAGCAAAACACACATGATTAATAAAAATAATAATCCTAGCTAGACTAGCAAGCTAATAATTTAAAACGTACACTCTAGAAATTGAAACTGTATATATGGCTAGGAAGTGCAAGAAATATTACTTTATTTATTTTTATGGAGGGCAAGAGACAAGTTTGGAGCAGGGTATGTGTATGGAGAGTATTGTTTGGTTGTAATGATTAATGGGCACACATGTGAATAGAGTTGGTACGTGATTTGTCTGTGTCCAATGGAGACAATGCTGGAAATCAACAAGGACTGGCTCCTGCAAGCCTTCCTGCACTGCATATACACATATACATGTATAGTCTTACAATCAAGTAAATAAGTTCAATACACACAGACACATATATATATATATATATATATATAGCTAGTTAGAAGTTAGAAAAGGATGGAAAGCGCTACTGTCCTCATGCACAGGAATAATTTACTTTAAATTATTGTTGCATGCATGGTAGATATTATTAATTTGAGTTTCCAAGAAATTAAATATATTATGGAGATGGAGTTTAGAGATGAAGAAGGTTGAAATGGCACGTGTAGAGAGAGAGAGAAAGAGGACAAAAAGGGCAACGGCTGGAGGAGAGGGGGGAGAGAGGGAGAAGGAAAAAAGCCCCCGTGAGGAGTGTTTGGAGGCATTCTCTCCAGTCCATCCATGATCCATCCATCCTAATAGCTAAAGTAATTTGTTGCTTCCTTCTTCTCTCTTTCACTTGTTTCGATGGCTCCATGGTTGGCTTCTTCCACAAATCCACAGCTGCCACTCCCACCTCGATCCCTCTATCTCCATCACGAGCTGCTCTCTCTGCTACCTTATGATTCCATTTCCAATTCCCTCCCGCCCATTCACTTCTTTTTTTCCCATTCTACCCCCTTCATAATCAAATATATGAAATAATAATGAATGAATATTCAGAATGAAACACACACAAACTCTCTTTTTTTGTTTTCAAGCTCTCTCTCTCTCTCTCTCTCTCTCTCTCTCTCTCTCTCTCTCTCTCTCTCTATATATATATATATATATATATATGTTCGATACTTATAATATGTTTTCTAGCTTAATATCGAGTGGCCTTAATTCTGCATATCAACTTGCGCAGACAGCCAAAAACATGCATGTGAAACTGACTCTTAATATCCCTGTTACTTTTTTTTTATTTTAATCACAAGGATAAATTATATATACACATCAATAATAAGTATATATATAGCTAGTTTTGATTTAGTAAACTTGAGGAATATGATCCTTAATCATCATTAATTAGATATGATCATCAACGATATTTGACTCAAGGGCTTTAAGTTAAATAATTTATTCAAGACAGTGGCTGGCAATGTATTTCATTGACTATGTGATCTTATCAGCTTAAATTCTAAGGAAACTTTTTGAAAATGATAATGAGATTGTAATATAATATGATGTATTTAATTCTTCTCCTAGGCAGATGTCCGGACGTTATTACTATGTGGACGTCATTGTAAACAAAAAAGAAACATGGGAGTAGTAAAAAAAATATGGCATCCTACTGTATATGTAATCTAATATTATAGGTTTATGCTAATTCCACATTTTTTGGAATCATTTGATTGATTGGGAATTTGTATGGTCTCCACATAAATGATATATCCAACAAATTAAGCAAACTTGTTTACAAGCTGATTATGAATGATACAAAATGATTAATTATGTGCAATAATCCCAAGGATTACGAGGAATGTTTAACCCTTGCTGCTACGTCATAATATTGCCAAAAACCAAACAATATTGTACCGTGCGAAGGGCATGTCAGTAATTACAGGCAGAATCTATTATCTGTTATACAATATTATTTAGTGAAAAAACTGAGGCAGTCATGTGCTGGGAAGCAAACAGGTGATCATATAGATTTGAGAGCTCCTCGCCCTCTTATAAAAGGCTTTCATCAGAGCTTTTCAGAGAGTTTGTAAGGAAGAGAAAGAGAGAGGCCAAGAAGAGAAAGCTGAGAAATCAGAAATTTATGAGATAAGGGAGGGAGAGAGGTTGAGAAGATCGAATCCGATATCCGTTTCCATGGTTTCTAGGGAGCACAAGAGGGCAGCACTTTATGAGAAGCTGCAGCTTCTTCGTTCTATTACTAATTCTCATGCTGTAATTCCCCTGCTGCATTCATTTCTCAGGCCTTTCCTTTATTCCATTGGCTTAAAGTTGCTTTCTGTATATATGCTTGATACCAACCCAAAATTGTTTCCTATTATTTTGTTCTTTTGTATAATTTATTGTTTCTTTTCCTTATAACACAAAATACATGCAATTGGTTTCCTTTTTTTTTTTGGTGTGTGAGTGTGTGTGTGACCTTACCTCCTCAAAATATCTCATTTTCTGCACTCTTGATTTCAAATATACAGATGAAGAATTTTTTTAGTATTTATAATATGAAACCAACTTATTTCTGTAATTTGTTAATTTAATCCGTAATTTCTGAATTATCTCATTATTTGATTTTCAACTGATGAGGAAATTAATCTATATATATTTGTGTAATTTCCTAAATTTATATATATCACAAGAGAGACTATTTGGAATCTATATATATATATTGACCATAAAAGTTCTTACATGGCAGTACTTCTTTAATTATCTAAATTTATGAGAGCGTGTATATATATATATATACCGTCCACATAGGAGAATTTATGTATGTATTATACATATACAACTTCCCGTTTGTCACAATTTTTGGTTTGTGCATGTGTGACAGCTAAACAAAACCTCAATCATAGTAGACGCATCAAAGTACATTGAAGAGCTAAAACAAAAGGTGGAAAGACTGAATGAAGATGCTGCAAATGCGCAAACTAGTTCATCATCAAGTGACCAAACTCCATTGCCTGTGGTACTACAAATTCCACCTTCTTCATATCATATCTAAAACTTGATGTGTGAATATTTAATTAATTTCCATTTAGATGCATATATGAATTAATTGCCTAATTTGTCACAATTTGTATGTCCTTAAATTTTCAGCAGGTTACAGTGGAAACCCTAGAAAAGGGGTTTCTGATAAATGTGTTTTCTGAAAAGAGCTGCCCAGGTTTGCTTGTCTCTGTACTGGAAGCTTTCGAGGACTTGGGTCTTAATGTGCTTGAAGCTAGGGTTTCCTGTGCAGACAGTTTCCGGTTGCAGGCAGTTGGAGGAGAAGTAAGGCATTTCAATTCCTCTCTCTCTCTCTCTCTCTCTCTCTCTCTCTCTCTCTATATATATATATATATATATATATACATATATATATATATATATAATTGATTAGTGCATTAGACAGCAGCTAATAATGAGATAACTTTTGGATTAATGTAGAATGAGGAAGAAGGTGAAAGCATTGATGCTCATGCAGTGAAGCAAGCAGTGGCAGTGGCTATTAAAAACTGGAGTGAAAACAACGAACACGAGTAATCAAGATTCGGTTGCTATATAGCTAGAGCTAGCAATTTATATATCTTTGTGATGATGAAGATCATTTTCCACTTCCTCTTGGATTAAAAAAAATCCTCTCCTTTCCTTTCTTGATGTGGCTCTGCTATATGGCTAGCTAGGTTGGCATGAAATGAATTAATGTTGATCATCAAGGAATTAATCAAGCTTTAAACAACTTAGTTACGAGTACTTGATCAATCATATATAGCTAGTTAGCTCATCTTAATTACACTAGTGGTTCTTAAGACATGAAAAGACTAGACATTTAAGGGTGGTCAAAGAATTAGAATTTCAATCATGCCTTTGATGGAATGATGGCGATCAAGGACATTTCGCTGCATAGGGAGGGGTTGTGTACTGCTGTTGGTTTTATGTCAACCCCACCACTACCCTGCTCCCAAAATAAAAATATGTAAATAATCCTAGTAATAATTAACTAGATCAATCATTTCGGAGATATTATAATTAATTTGGATGTTCTTAATGTATCTTAGTAATTAATTTGGATGTGAAAGAAACTACTCTATAAACCATGCCGATAAGTGAATTGTGTTGGTGCTGATTTTTTTGTGTCGTCCTTAAAACCTGCATGCATAAAGCTATAACAATAATCAAATCGATATAGAAGATTTTGGCTCCTCTGCCTGGCTCCTTGCGGTTTTGGGTAGAAGGGTGAGGGTTTGTATTTTGGATTAGGTTGATTTGGTGGGGGTTTCTCTGTGGGCTTCTCTTTTCTGTTAATGGAGCTTGTTTGTGTTATGTATATATAGGTTGATGTATGCTTTGGGTTGTCTTAATACATGGGCTCTGCTTAATCGGTAGTTATTTAGGGTTTGTATGGGAGTGATTTTGTAAAAACTCGTCGGTTCATAAACATTTTATAGTAGAAGAATGTTGAATTTTTTATAAGAAATCTAAGTGATTCCAAATACTTTTATAACCCATAAGCACTTTTAACAATTGATTGTACGGTAGTTTTGCAAATTTTGTCTAATTACAACATCATAAATAATTCCCTTACTAGCTAGGAAACTGAATTTCTTTTGGCATCCATCAATGATGCCCTTGAAATCTGTACACAAAGATGAGGATTCTTAAGTGCAAATGCATCATACTTAGCTGAGAAAACTATGTCGTGCATGTTTTTGACAATGAAGTCCAAGGCATTGTTCTTCAAAGTCAGGCACGAACAAAGATCTGCAACCTCTAAAACATCAAGAGCATTGGCTGTGCTCAGAGACTCGAGCATATGGCGCTCACAAAGCTTCTGTAGGTACGAGATTCCGTATTTATCTGCTGCAAGGAACAAGGAGTACACATGCTTGTTCATCTTTTCTTCATGCAAGTCCCCATTGTACAGGAACTCCAAGAGAGATTCAAGCTCTTCATGGTTCAACTCTGGCAATGTTACGGCGTCGTTTGGTGGAGCTTTGCACCCGTCTGAGTCTAGCATGTTGTTGAAGATTTCCGATCGTATTGCCTACAGTAAATTACAACAACGTAAATAATTAATGGTTCCTCATACAAATATAATTAACTAATTCATCAAATAATTAAGTTAAGACAACATTACTAGAGAGAGAGAGAGAGTCACCAATAAGGCTCTATGTGCAGGTATTGGAGGCCCATTATCACCAGGGTGGAGTTGAATGTCTGTGTGAATTTGATCTCTAAATGCAACAACAAATCCACTTAGGAATTTAATCTTCTCATTGAGTTCCTCTGATGCATCCTTCCTATCATGCACCCATTTTGACACATTCTCCAGAGTCTGCAGCAGAAAAAGAAATTAGCAACACATCACAAAACGATACTATATAGAATTTTGTAGCAACATTTTTCTTTTTGTCTATAAGCTTTGGAAAAACTAAGATAGGATTATGTTGAGGGGTTACAATGAGAGGGTTCAATCCAAAATTCTAATTATAACTATGCACGGGATTAGACGGATGGTTATTAAGGACTTCCTCATTATAACCCCTCATTCTAGGTCTCCGGAGTTGTGACCAAAACAAGAAGGCTCAGAAACAATTTGAGAAAAAATGCCCACAGAGATGTGGATCAATGAGGCCCAGAAAGCAATTTACTGGGTCCAGATATATAGATGCCCATTAGAGACCCAAAATGAAATTATTCTGCACCAGAAAAATTTGCCCATTCAAAAATAAAATACTCTTCAACGATGAAATGAGTGTTGTTGAAGCGAAGGACTCTTCCAACAAAGAATGTGACGTGTTAAGTTTTGTATGATGGCTTAATGTAAAAGTGCTTCCTAGTAATTATGAAATTAAGAGAATGATGAAACACTGAAATTCAAAGTATGCAAAACCCAAGCAATTAAAACGAAGAAAGATGACGAAAGTTGAAACCAGAGCTTGCCTTACACAAATTTGCTTTCTTCTCAGCTGATCCTTGAGCACTTTCAAGCTTGTTTATGAAGGAGATAACGCTACGGGCTCCCTCGTAGCATGTCAAGCATATTGTATTCCTTGGAGGCCTCAATATAGCCGGCATTGAAGTACAAATAGAACAGTCCATATCTGCCTGCCTTAGTCTCCTTAAGCCTGATATCTTTATGTATCAGAAACCTACAGCAAAAGCAAAAGCAAAGGAAGGAGGAGAAGCTGAATGTTTCTTCTTTTGAACGTACTCAATTTCAATCCAAGGCTTTTTCCAAGTTCCCCTGTTTATGCTAGCCAGAGTTTGTTGGACCTCACCATATCCCTAGTTAATTAATTTCAACAGCAACCATGATTGCCTAAAGTAGAATATTGCACTATTTTTTTGTCTTCGAGTGAATTGACCAAACCAACCTTGAAAGGATAATGCATGACCATGATGTAGGTGTTTTGGTTGGATGGTAGAATTGTCAGTTGGGGAATATTGGGAGGTTTTGGTAGGCCACTCCTTTTGAGTGCATTTTAATTTAAGTGCTTAAACAATAATACCATGGGAATTGGCAAGTGAAGGAATCGGAATGTTAGGAAGAAGAAAAGGACTTTCCAACGTTACAAGTACAGCAAATATGTGCAAGGCAATCACGTCCCAGAAACTACAACTCTAAAGCTTCCTCAATTAGTCTTCATTTCTTTGACCCAAAAATGAGCCAGCCTGGCTGCTTTCTATACCACCTCCCAATATGATTGGCCCATTTATGGTTCATGATGCTCACTCGTGTTGTATGTATCTAGTTTCTAGCACAATTGATAAAGGACTTCGGCTTGGATGCATTGAGGAAGGGAAATTCGAATACAGCATCTCGGCTCGATGTAATTACAATTGTATTTTTGTGTTTTACATACAAATTTGTGAGCTAACTAATGTAGTGTTACGAAAGAGGTGAATCCAATTCATTATATGCAATGGGATAAACCAATATTGGTCATTCTTCTTATATATAAATATAAAATAAATCTAGGTTTTAGCTACAAAAAAAACTTTCACTTATGAAAAAAACTAAAACCCTAAATATAATGTGTTAACCCTAAATATAATAAGAAATAAATCCAAATATATGTTAACCCTAAATACAAAGATGTGTTAACCTTAAATACAATAGGAAATAAATCCAAACTACTATAGAAAATAAATCACAATTACAATAGGACTAAATTAATAGATAAGTAACCAAAATTCTAATATAGTAAGCAACCAAAATCCTAACATAGTAAGGAACCAAAAACCTAACTAAACAAAGACTCGCCAATAGTTTACTGATTATAAATAGTACTCCACTCCAAACCCTAACACCAATTAGAATGTTAGGAAGAAGAAAAAGACATTCCATTGATCGTTATAAGTACAGTAATACCATGGGAATTGGAAAGTGAAGGAATCACATTCCATTGATCGTTATAAGTACAGTAAATATGTGCAAGGCAACCAAATCCCAAAAACTACTTCAACTCTAATTACTCTTCATTTCATTGACCCAAAAATGAGCCAGCCTGGCTGCTTTCTACACCGTCTCCCAACATGATTGGGCCAATTATGATTCATGACGTTCATGACATTTCCTGGTGTTGTATGGTCTCTAGCCCAATATTTGATAAAAGGACCTCGGCTCGGATGCATCAAGTAAGGGGGATTCCAATACAAAACTTTGAATCGAATGTACAAAAATCGCTTTTAATTACTTGAGTTATTTGTACAGTTTATGTGTTTACAATCGTATTTTTGTGTTAGGAAAAAGGTGAATCCAATTCACTTGATTGCCCCCCAATACGCATATTGGATATTTACTTGATAAACCAAAATTGGTATTTTTATATATAAATATAATGTATTATACAACAACTAGTAACAGGGGAAAACATAGGAAATAAAGAAACTAAGACGGAACATTTCATTTAGAGACAGCGTAGCTAGAAATAAGAAATGTTCAGATTAACTCCTAATTTATAGAAATGGTCTGATGGAGCTCTGATTGCCTGCCTGGTGGCTGGGCTGGCTGCATGTTAATTTGGAGAAAAGAAAGATTAATTTTCTTTTTGGCGGTCAGCTTCATGCTTCTCATAATAATGGTAGGCTGCTGCGCCAGATAGGACAACCAGTGTCAAGGCCTGTGCATGCATTCTACACACAACAACATATCATAAATTTAGCAAGCACAAAAAATATAGAAAGAGAAAAAATATATTGAAATTAAAGAGCTGCCCTACCTAGCATGTATGAGCCTAAGGCTTGGCTTGAGAGGTTTTCTTGCTTGTGAATAAGCCAGAGATGCTCCAATTCCTGATACCCATACTGCTCCTGTAATTTGTAACACCACCCCATTATTCAAAAATATAACATCGAAAACCATAATCTATTTCACTTTTTATATGCTGCAGTGCACAAAGAGAGAGAGAGAGAGAGAGAGAGAGAGAGAGAGAGAGAAGATTAGATTAGATTAGATTAGATTGCTTGGTGGGTGTACCCACCTATGGCTTTGAGCTTGTGCTCTGCAACCCAAGACTGAATTGCCTCCATTTTGAAAATTTTGATTGCTAGCTAGATGATGATCTTCTTCTTCTCTGAACCAAAAAATTATCAGAAAAACTGAATGAGGAAGGTGGAAGTGGAAAGCTGGGGAGGGGTTGGTATATATAGAGATGAAGGGGGTGAGAGAAAGTAGCCTAGCCTGCAGATTGTATGTTGAAAAGTGTGCTTCTTTTGTTCTTTTTTGTTTGTGGCCCCTGGTTTTTTTTCTCTTTTTCTTGGAACACTGAAAAATGTGAAAAACTATAGGCTTCTTCACCTTACCACTTACCCTAGTTACCCTGGTTTTCGATTCTTCAGTGCATGTCTGCTGTTTGTTTCTGTTTCAGATCTCAGACTATTGGTTTGCTAACACGTGGCAGTCACACTCACAATACTGTAGACACTTGGACTTGCACACATTGGAATAAAATTAGAAAGAAAAAAAAAAATCTATGAGCCATATAGCCTCTCCGTGATGTTCTGTTCTGTAAAGAATCTGAGACTATATATCAGAGAATGGGGGTCATCCTTGGATATACTTGTACTCAATAAAAATACATGAAAAGTCATTAGTAGTACTAGTTTTCAGAATTATTTTCATGTGTTCGTCCTGAATACGATATTTGATATTTTCATGTGCATCGATCACCTCCAATATTTAATTCCACCATGAATTGACAGACAGCACTCTGGCAAGCAAAAGTTTACATCTGCCATTGGCGTGAAAGTTTGAAACTAGAGATAAAAAAAAAATGTGAATTTTGCCTGCCGACAAACCATCAAAGCCATTGGATTTCATGGAGAAAAGTGAAAATCTTGGGGATAAATTAATCTTTTTGAGGATGTATTATTCCCACAACCATTATGCAAAAAGAGGAATTCAGCTTTCACCTAATTCCTGTCTTTTTTGTGACTGCGAAAGTATTGGTGATCAAACTGAGTCCACTTCTTTCGTGGCAATGCATATGGTATCCACGTCTTGAGTAAGAGTGAGAGATTCATGGGCCGAAGGCCCAATGTGAACCCACCTTTTCAGCCCATAACCCGATTCGCTCGTAACTCGAAGTCGAAGAAAAGCGAGGTGAACCGACCCATCCAGATTCCAGAGCACGCTTTCACACCTAAAAACATCGCGATCTCGCTCTCTCTCTCTCTCTCTCTCTCTCTCTCTCTCTCTCTATTCACAAACAGATTTTCCCGCCATTCCAAGCGTAGCTTCTAGCACACACAATTTACAAACAGACTCTTTCTGCTAAACTCGCCGATTTTTACATAAAATAGCCAAACAGGAAGCAAAAGAATGAAGGAAGTGACGAAATAACCAAAAATGGAAGCTGAGCCAGAGCGAAGAAGACTGAGAGTTCGAAAGCCTCTCTCAGATTGCACCAACACCATACCCAATACCAAGACCAGCACCAACACCAACGCCACAGCCACCTCTTCACAATCGTCGTCAGCCTCCACCGCCACACTCAAACGCCTGAATCCCAAGCTCTCCTCGGCCACCAAGACCCTCGTCGCCGCTTTAAACCCTAAGCCCTCTGCTCCGCCGCTCCCAATTCCTTCCACGCCTTCTCGCCCTCCTCCCATTTCGACCTCTTCTTCTGGTAATTTCTCTGCCCCCTTTTGCGTTTCTTCCTTTTCCACTTGGATTGGGCTCCGATTTCTCTTTCTGTTTTGTTATTTTCGATTTGGGAATCTAGGGTTTCTGATTATCTCTCCACGTATTGGAAATTCAGCTCTGAATTAGTGGAAGCCCACAACGATTCAATTAGAATTTGTATATATTGATTTTTACTCGTACCCTGAAGCTGTTTTGAAGGAAAGGGTTCCTTTCGATACTTGAATTGAACTTGATGCGATGCTTAATAAATACAAACTATCAACTTCTGTAAATAAATTTCTTTGGAAAATCTATGTGGTTTGAGACCTTACGGGTAGATTTTGGTTTTTGAGTTTAGGTACCAGTGACTGTGACGGTTTTGAGGCTTGTTCAGTGTACACTCGGAGACAGACTGCACTGAAAAGGAAGAGTAAAGACAAGGAAAACACTGTACCTTTTAGTTGTCCTCCTGCACCAAAGATCCGGAATATATTGTGAGTCTCTAACTGATATGAGTAATGTTCCTATACTGTAGCATTGTATTATAAATCATAATGTATCTGTTAATATACAAGATGGGGGTTAGTTAGTTTGGTTTTCAAATGTAAGTTACCTTGCCATACGGCGCTATTTATCAAACCATATGGGGCGTTGCTTGTATAAGATTATGATAAGATATTGCATCTCAAGTTGTAATCCGATGATAACATATATCACTTGAGTGTTCTTCTGATTTGGAACGTTTCTTTCCCATATTGTGTGAGGTTTTACTAATTCTGTTGTATGTGTTCCTCCCATTTGAAACAGGGGTAAATTAAAGGAAGACGGACATAGCAGTCTATCAAAGGAATCCACGGCTCCTCGCAAAAAGGTTTGTTAAAGTTAATACAGTGACTTTCTGCTGTTTTGGGGAGAAACTGTTAGTTTATATCTGGCTTGGGGCCTGGTTTCTACAATCAATTGGCCAGTGTTTATCTTTTATAAAAATGTTGTGCCTTCATCTCAGTCCAAAACTACATACTGTGCGTTCTTAAGTAGAACTTGTATATACCCCAAAGGCCACAAGGATTTCAAACAACATGTTAGAGTATGTCTATGGAAGGATTGCTTATTTCTCAAATGTGAGGTTGAGTTGTTTGGGCTGTATACTTACAGATAAACTCTCCTCAGTGTGGCAATATCAGCAGCTGAATATGGAATCGACTGTTTTTATCATCTTTACTATTGAATGGTAGTCTGTGTATTCTTTCTCACTTGTTTAAACAATCCTTACAGTTATACTGGACCAAAGTTTGTTCTAGGAGTTTGTTTGTTTGTTCAAACAGCTGAGTTCATGTTTTTTCCTAAAGGGACAATAAGTCCCACTGTACAATAAAGTCTGGGTTTGTAGTTATTCACTTTTTAATTTGTGCGTAATATTTCTGCAGAAGCAGTGTGCGGCACCAGCTGGGAAAGCAGTTTCCATGCATGCCTTGCCACAAGATTTTATTGAAAAGCAGAGAGCGTACTTTGCCGAGATTGATGCATTTGAACTGCCAGAAGAGGAGGTCGATTCAGTTGATTAGAGTAAAAATGGAATACCTGAGCTATGTAGCACATCGTATAGGATACAAGCAAGGCAGACTAAACCGTTTAGTATTCTCTGTATAGTCACAATATAGTGTGCAATTGACTAATTCTGCTGTCACTAACTACCACCGCTGGCCAAGTACATCGATGTAAGTCCTTGTTAGTTGTAATGCTTTGTCTCTCTATGTACAGAGAGAGCTTGAGAAGAAGAAGAAGAAAGGAAGATTGAGCAAGTGAATGAAACGAAGTACTGAGAAAGAGTATAAGGTATACAGAGACAACTTAGAGAGACCAGAGGGAAACCCAGAAGACTGTATTTTGTCATAGATTTTGTAACACGCGGAATTCTGAATCACTCTTTGTTATGAAATCTGAGTTACGCTTAGGTTTTTTTTATAGCCAATAAACGATAAAAAATTTATTCCTCAAAAGAAGCGCAAACATCAGTTTCCAGTGTTGGAAGCAGCCAAATGGGAGGCAAGAAATCCCCTACACAATAACCATAAGCTTTAGAAAAATCTGCTACTAGTCATCTCATACCCATAATTTGCTAAAGACTAATTACAAATCATCTAAACTTAAAGCAGCCCTTGTCGCTTTAGATCATTGTATGTCTTCTTATTGTAAATGTTACCCTCTTCATCTTCATACTCTTCTTCAAGATCCTGGCACCACAAGTTCGCGCCTTGCCGTGCTTGTATCCTCTTCCACAGCTCTTTTGCTTCCTCAATTCACGTGATCTCATTGAAGCTCTTGGTGTTTGGTATGCCAAGGCAACGCATCCCGCGCTGATGACACTTCATTAAAATGCATCTCAAAAGCTCTACGCCCAAAGTAACTGGAATCCCCACATATCTCACGCTTGAATTCCTGACCCAAGACCATGAAGCTTATAAATCCAGTAAGATATTGTCTTCCCATCCGGACCCATTGGCAATTTGAGTGGGTTGTGAATCTGCTGCTCATTCTCCTCGTCATGACTTTTGGTTTCGATTTCTTCCTGCTCTTCACTTCTGCTTTGATTTCGTCATATGTCAAAGCCTGTTTCTTCACAATGTTGTCTTTCGTTCGTTCAACAGCTTCCTTCAGTAAGCCGCATAGTTTTTTCACTTTGCCCTCCAATAAAGCAATCTCTTTTAAATTGATCACAACCTGTTTTTCTGAACCTCCTCCCGAACCTTTGGCAAAATGTTTCCTCTCCAACTTTGCCAGAGGTGTGTCCTTTGTAAGGAAAAGCCTCTCTGCACGCTCCCAAACCGTACCGCCTGTCTTGAGTCCTAATGAAGCTAGTGCCTCCTTCAGCTTTTCAGGTCCCACTTCCATCACTTCTTCCACCCTGCTATAACAATCAAGATCGATCAGAGTAAGCTGATCTTGTTGAAGAAGATGTCCGCTTTCTTGGTCTTCAAATTCAGTTTCTTCAACCTTTGAAAATATTGCATCAAGATCTTGCAAGGGCTCTGTCCGCTGGAAAAAATATATGAGATAAGCAACAAGATTCTGCAAGTATTCCTTGTACTGCCTTAACAACTTGAGCTTGCGAGGAATGTTTTGTGATTGTGGTTGTGAAAAAACATCAAGGTAAGCAGAATATTCGATAGGTTGTCCAAATTTAGAGTTGATATACTGGTTGTACAATTCATGCAAGTCGACGTACCGTCCAAAAGCTTCCTCTCCACTGAACTCAGCCATAATCTTAAGCAACAGTGCATCTTCTTCTTCGTCTTCTTCCTCATTAGCAGCGTCAAAAACACCCCATGCAGCCGCTGGATGCTTCCGATAATATTCACGGATCTCTCTCAATCTGTCATAAAATGCACTGAAAAAAACGTTGGTGCCGGCGGCAGTCTCAGCCTGGCCTCCAATGGCCGCAATCTCCTCCTTCCTCGCATTATCTTTATCTTCATACATATCAATGAGTTTTTTGGTGGTGGAGGAGATGTTATCGATCATGTCGCGGACACGGTGGCCCTGGCACAAGCGCTTCTTGTTGGAAAGCTTCTCCTTCTGCAACTCCTTCACTATCACCAGGTTTTTTGTTGCAATAAAACGGTTCCTCACTTATTTTGCTTCTGATTTCCTCAAACTCTTCTTCTGAATTAATCACCCTCCATTTATGGCATTCGTCACACTGCGCAGCATATAGATCAATTGAACTTGTCCCTGTCTGTGGTTTCTGTCAAGAGAATCCAAATGGATTTAGCACATTCAAAGATTTAGCCATCAAAATCAGAACCAAATTCAAACCCAACAATAATTTGCAACTACTCATGCAGATTAAAGTCAAAATCCTATAAGAATCATACGCACCAGATTGCATACAATTATATGAAGAAGAACAATATAGAAAGAAAGGGCAAAATTTGTTCATTCAATTCACCCCAACTCCACTTTAATGCTACGCTAAGCCTCCCCGGTATGAGCATGTAATCCATCTCATTGTGGGATAATCATAGTCACTCCATACTTAACTTGTTAAAAATCTCTCTAAGCTAATTATTTTCAGCAACATTTGCGGAGTGAAAACAGCATCTTATATGTCATTAAAGTCATCAAGAAGCACATTTAACACACGAAATTATTAACATGCTTTGAAAAAATCAAAATTTATTTTTAACTGAATCTAATGTTGTATTGTACAATCCCTCTTTGCTAATTATGATTAAGGTGTATATCAAAGAAAAATTAATTTGAATTGGGTCAAAGAGCAGTAAATCCCCTGCTACTTATCCTAGACAATGAAAACGCATGAATGTACCAAAAGGGGCATCATATTGCTGATCACTTGCCAATAAACTCAATCTAAACTTAGGCTTTACAATTTTATTTTCACTAAATGCTATCATGGTGAAGGCTTTCCAGATTTACTTGTCAACGCAAAATTAATTTGAATTGGATCAAAGAGCAGCAAATCAAATCCTCTGGCACTTATCCTTGATTGAAACACTGGAAACCCAATTTCCATTAAGCTTTTTCTGTTCCTGGAAAATTATCTCTCTCTTTCCTTCCTGCCAAACAGCCGGAGGAGGAGGATAATCAGCATATATGCTCAATGCGGATCTACTACAATTAGTGTGCAAATCCAAGCCATCCATTAAAGTGAAGTCAAGTGGGGGTATTGACTGAATGGTTGAGATTAGTGCAACTCAAGAATTGAAGTTGAATTAAATTAAACAGGTAGGAGGGAAATTGGGCCAAGACGGCAAGTGCAAAGCAGGACCAGTTTTTATTTGGCTATGTGGTTTCCTTATATGTAAAACCATCACGCCAAAACCCAAGAGTGAGTCAGTGAGGCGCAAACACAGCAGCAGGCAGGCACTGAAGAAGCTTCACGCTTTGGTCTCTCGTGGCAGAATGGGAGCCATTGCACCCACAGCACCAAGTTATTTCCTACTGTTTTCTACGAAAATATTGTGCAGAAATGGAACGCTTAGCATGACCTCATATATCTCGCTTCTCCATCACAAATTTCTCTTTGCTAAGGACAAACCACAACAAAACAATTGATTGAGCACTTCAAAGCACATCTGCTTTCCTGATACAGATTAACTTGATCTGCTCCAGTGCCTAGGCTAATACAGGCAGCCCAAATAGTTTGAATAAGACCCCCAGCACACATAACGGTGCCACAATGGTAGCGTGTGCTGAAACCCTCACTTTCCACTTTTAAAACTTTGGTCCCGTCGTTTCAAGTTGGTCAATTTAGTTGTGGAGGGGCAGTTCAGTCCACAAATAGCAAAGTCTGCGCGCTTAGGTCTGCGTTTAACGGCAGTCGGCCTAGTATACGGGCCATGCATGCAGTGCAGGGCATCTAACAAGATTTTCAAGCTCTGCATCTTCAATAATGATTGTCCAGGAAGATAGTATACTTGTCTGCAAGTTGTCTTTTTCGGATGGTGATTGTGTTATGGAGGGTAGGGAATTCATCATTTTAGTATGTTGTTGTAGGGCCTCCCTCTGATGACATTGGCAAGTTATTGCTCACTGTAACTGGTTCTGCCATGAACGCATGTTTTTTTTCTTGAGAGAATTGCCTGCTTGGTTGGCACTGGCAGAAACTGACTGAAATAGATTGGGTTCAACGTCAGTTTGCTTATTTCAAGTGTTATAGTTGCTTTTCTCTGTCAAGAAAGAAATGCACCACGTGTTTTTCTTCCCTAGACTAGTGCAAGGAAATAAATGCAGAAATTATTCATGAACAATGGCTTTCGGGTGGGCGGGCATGATTTCCTATGAGGAAGTTTTTCAAGGAGTTTAGGCAAGGAATTAGCATCAGGAAGCTATAAGAATATATTATTTTCTGCTGAGGTTTTTGATGATCAGGCAGAGTTCGAAAAATCGGCCTAGGCGGGGACTAGGCGCTAGGCGGCCGCCTAGGCGGCCTAGGCGGTCTGGGCGATCTGGGAGATTCTGACCCAGAAAAAAAATGCCATTTTGGAATCTCCAAGGTCAGGGACGAGATGATGATGGTGGCTCAGATTTTGGGGTGGCGAGATGAGGATTGAAGAAGATGAGAGGTCGCAGGGAGGGGCTGGAGACGACTCATGTTAGACTTGGGCCTGGGCTTCTGTTGATGGGAAAAACAGAAGAAGAGATGGGCTTTCAATTGGGCCTCGTATTAAAACACCAATAAAACCAAATGCCCTATTTAGATATATTTTTTTGATTAGGATTGGGCCTCGGAAAGTAAAACATTAAATAGATTTTCCATTATAAAATCGCTAAAGCAACCACTAATAAGTAACAAATAACAAATAAATATTATACAAATATTTCTCCAATATATAACATCTCCAATAAATATATATGGGGATCCGTGGCACCGTATTTTTGACACAAGTTTTGACACAATTTTTGAGTCATTAGATTACTCCACTTTTAATGGTTGAGATTAAACCTAACATGGCAAATAGTTTTAGGATTTAAATGAGAAGAACAGTCGTGATGATGAGTTTGAGCGTGAAAGTAATGGATACAGTGAAGAGGCTGAAGCCAGACAAGGCCAAGATGACGTATGTTGCAAATGACGAATTAATGGGTAAATTATGATGACGAATACAATTATAATGAAGAATGCAATTTTGAAGAATTATGACTCAAATAGTCAACTCAATTTTCTTGATTTAGATTACTTTTTCATGAATCAGTTATATATTTTTTCATGAATTAGTTGTATCATTTTACGATCTATAGGTTAAGCAATTGAATCTTGTGGTTTCTGACAACTTTTTCGAATTGGTATTAGTCTGAGGAGAGATGCTATTGAGTATTGTTTGCATGTGAAACTCTTTGAACTATAACCATGAGCAAAATTTGTAAATGGGAACACTGAATTGTTGGTTCAGAGAGAAGCACCAGTTGACAACAATGTTTCCCCAATTTTCTTCTTCCTAAATTCAACATTGACAACACCAAAAGGCTTCTGAATATTCCATACAAGTATGAGGAAAATTTCAATTGATAATTGATTTACATCTTAAACTGTGAATTTATATCGTTCAGTTAAAAGAAATTTTATTCAATGTTGAGAAATCTTTACATAGAACACAGATTGAATTGTGTCCTAGTTCCAACTTCCAAGCTTCAGAGTTTGCTAGCAAGAGCAAGATACTTGGTATGACAACCCTAAGCTATAATTTTTCATGTCTTCTTCTTCCTTAACTCAACATTGGCAACACCAACAACCTTCCCAACTCGTAAAGCCTTGGCCTCAACTTCAACCTCCTCACCAGGGTAAGCAGAATTCAAGTATGAAACGTTGATCTCCACTGAAACTCCGGAGCTGGGAAGAAAAAAAGAATCATTCAAGGGCCAAGTTAAACTTTAACCTATGTTTTCATTCGAATCAAACCAGCTTCTTAATTTAAAAAAAAAAAAACCTAAATCTTAATGCAATATTAAATATAATGGAGTAGACTATCATACTGATTTTAAAAAATAATTCTTATCGTCATATTTTGACATCTCAAATTCAAGCATCTGATTCAATCAAAGAGCTGAGAACATGAGAGATCAATATAGACAGATAGAAAACGGATTAAAGATAATCTAGTAGCGTGAATTGGGTTGAGGCAAGGCCAGCTTGAAAGGTTGTAAAAGGAGAGGAAGCAGAGCCGACAAGAAAGAGTCACACAATCTACGGAGCAAGCAATAAATTTTGAGTTTCCTACCAGAAGCATAGCATATTAAGTCTCTCGTATAATCTATTAAGATATTATCAACTCTTGAAAAGCTTACCTCCTCAATGCTGCCGACAAGAAAGAGTCACACAATCTACGGAGCAAGCAATAAATTTTGAGTTTCCTACCAGAAGCATAGCATATTAAGTCTCTCGTATAATCTATTAAGATATTACCAACTCTTGAAAAGCTTACCTCCTCAATGCTGCCATCCTCTGTCATAGTGTTGAGAGAAAGTATAGCTTTAGTCAGCATATCTTCTAAATCATCTATGTAGAGAGAGAGATATATATATATATATATATATATATATATAGAGAGAGAGAGAGAGAGAGCAAGCAGTCAGAGAGCTGGCATATATATGCTTCTCTCTCTCTCTCCCGCTCCCAATCTCTCTTCTCTCTCCATTGATGCCTTTTTTAAAAAGGATATAACCAAGAAGAGAGATTACGTTTCCAAGAAATAAGGGAAGAGAAAGAAAATAATTTTATTTTATTTTTATGAGAGAAAATAAAATTAATGATTATTTATTTAAAACATTAAAACTATTTGCCATGTTAGGTTTAATCTCAACCATTAAAAGTAGAGTAATCTAATTACCCAAAAATTGTGTCAAAACTTATGTAAAAAATATGGTGCCACAGATCCGCCCCATATATATATATATATATATATATATATATAAATAAACATTTCTCCAAAAAATGTGTACATATTTCTCATGAATAATGCAACTCTTACCACATTCTCATACCTAAGGAACTAGGATGCTACTTAACTAACTTGTATATCTTGCAGCCAAGGGCTTCGTCGCAGTGGAAGCTGCCATTATGAGTGCCAACTCACTTAGCTGAAGTAGCGGTTGCCATGAGAGAGCGAGAGAGGTGAAGGCGCAGGTGATGTGGTGGTGGCTCGGGAAGACGAATGGTAGCATGTGCTTAGACCCTCACTTTCCACTTTTAACACTTTGGTCCTGTCGTTTCAAGTTGGTCAATTTAGTTGTGGAGGGGCAGTTCAGTCCACAAACAGCAAAGTCTGCGTGCTTATGTCTGCGTTTAACGGCAGTCGGCCTAGTATACGGGCCATGCATGCAGTGCAGGGTATCTAACAAGATTTTCAAGCTCTGCATCTTCAATAATGGTTGTCCAGGAAGATAGTATACTTGTCTGCAAGTTGTCTTTTTCGGATATGGTGATTGTGTTATGGAGGGTAGGGAATTTATCATTTTAGTATGTTGTTGTAGGGCCTCCCTCTGATGACATTATTAACTGTAACTGGTTCTGCCATGAACGCTTTTTTTTTTTTTCTCTTGAGAGAATTGCCTGCTTGGTTGGCACTGGCACTGGCAGAAACTGACTGAAATAGATTGGGTTCAATGTCAGTTTGCTTATTTCAAGTGTTTTAGTTGCTTTTCTCTGTCAAGAAAGAAATGCACCGCATGTTTCTCTTCCCTAGATTAGTGCAAGGAAATGAATGCAGAAATTAATCATGAACAATAGCTTTCGGGTGGGCGGGCATGATTTCCTATGAGGAAGTTTTTCAAGGAGTTTAGGCAAGGAATTAGCTTCAGGAAGCTATAAGAATATACTATTTTCTGCGGAGGTTTCTGATGATCAGGCAGAGTTCGAAAAATCGGCCCAGGCGGGGACTAGGCGCTAGGCGGGGACTAGGCGCTAGGCGGCCTGGGCGGGTCTGACCAAGAAAAAAAAACACCATTTTGGAATCTCCAAGGTCAAGGACGAGATGATGATGGTGGCTCAGATTTTGGGGTGGCGAGATGAGGATTGAAGAAGATGAGAGGTCGCGGGGAGGGCTGGAAGACGGCTCCTGTTAGACTTGGGCCTGGGCTCGTGTTGATGAGAAAAACAGGAGGAGATATGGGCTTTCAATTGGGCTTCTCTCTCAGTAACATCTCTAACTAACGTAAGTTCTATATGTCAAATTTTGTTATCAATTTGAGCTCTTGGTTTCAGGTGATATTTCTTATCTGCAATGTTACTTCAGAGGGTATTCTTGGTGACACCCTTCGCAAGTTCAGCATCTGGGATCTCTACATAACCTTTGTTCTTGCTGTTGGCCGCTTTATCAGGCTTCAATGCTCTGACTTAAGAATGAGAATCCCCTATGAGAAGCTTCCTTCTTATGATAGGTAAGGCAACTTTGTTTTGGTCCGTCCTTATCTTTCATTTTCCAAACCGAGTATCAATAAGAGTAATATTTTCCTGAAACTTATATGGCTCTTTTATTGTATAGGTTGATAGCCATTTGTGAGGATATATATGCTGCAAGAGCAGAGGGTGAGCTTGGAGTTGAAGAGGTCCTTTATTGGACGCTGGTGAAGATTTACAGGTCAACACACATGCTGCTCGAATACACAAAACCCGACTAGACATGCTGCCTCCAGTTGACAAAGACTCAACTAGGTTTAACATTGACATTAGGTTTCACAAACATCCGTTATACATATCGGAAATACAGATACTGATACCCAGTTATATTTGAAGAAATACAAAATAAAATTCTTTTAGCCGCCATGTAAAACTCCGGCAGCCAGAGGACCTCAGGTTTCCATGTATAAGGATATGCACAGAGCTCAACATTTTTAACATGGCTTTGCATAATCACAGAAGGCATGGTGGTTACATGTGCACATGTTGTATTTCAAGATTAGTTTGATTTATCATGTATATAGTTCAATACAAGTTGGAGAAAAGCCATACAACAATATTATATTTTCCAGTAGATTTCTGTTCCTTTTCCTTCAAACACACAGGATGTATATGTATCAGTTGGACAAACCATGTCATGTCACCATTGTAATGACTTCACTTGAATATATTGTTGCCTTGCCACCTCTCCCCTACTCAAAAGGTTTGTGAAATGAAATATGCCTAAAACCAATTACCATAGAAAACAAAAAATACGATTGAAATTCAACCAATGCAACTCTCTACAAGTATCATTTTTCCGAAATCGACCCAAGTTCAATCTATGTCAATAACATTGCGGCTCTCCTCAAATCGTCTTCGTTAGTGAAGTGAACAAATAGAAATACAAAGAACACAAGTGCGGCTGGAGCATCAAAATTCCAACATGATATCAGTACGGACAAACAGACATCATCTCCACACAAGGCAAAACCTCCCAAGAAAATTTTCACCGGTGATCTTTCAACATACACTACTCATACACTGCCCGTCTCCTCCTCATCCTTCAGAGGTCGCACTTTTTTGTAGCTGCTACCAGAACCCTTTTTACCGACAATCTCAGGGATAGTGTCTTCCATAACCTTTGGGCTTGCAAAGTCGAAATCTGAAGCGGATATGCCTTCGTATATAGGATTTTCTTTTAAAAATGCTGCTATCTCATTTCGGGTTCTCACTTTTTTCCCTTGGGTGTAATATAATAAGCATCCAGTTTGGAATAATATTTTATGTAGGGTAGGGAATTCATCATTTTAGTATGTTGTTGTAGGGCCTCCCTCTGATGACATTGGCAAGTTATTGCTCCCTGTATCTGGTTGTGTCATGGACGCATGTTTTTTTTTCTTGAGAGAATTGCCTGCCTGGTTGGCAACTGGCAGAAACTGAATGAAATAGATTGGGATCAACGTCAGTTTGCTTATTTCATGTGTTTTAATTGCTTTTCTCTGTCAAGAAATAAATGCACCACATGTGTTCTTCCCTAGACTCGTGCAAGGAAATGAATGCAGAAATTATTCATGAACAATGGCTTTCGGGTGGGCGGGCATGATTTACTATGAGGAAGTTTTTCAAGGGGTTTAGGCAAGGAATTAGCATCAGGAAGCTATAAGAATATAATATTTTCTGCGGAGGTTTCTGATGATCAGGCAGTGTTCGAAAAATCGGCCTAGGCGGCGACTAGGCGCTAGGCGGCCGCCTAGGCGGTCTGGGCGGTCTGGGCGATTCTGACCCAGAAAAAAAACGCTATTTTGTAATCTCCAAGGTCAGGGACAAGATGATGATGGTGGCTCAGATTTTTGGGGTGGCGAGATGAGGATTGAAGAAGATGAGAGGTCGCAGGGAGGACTGGAGACGACTCATGTTAGACTTGGGCCTGGGCTTCGGTTGATGGGAAAAACAGAACGAGAGATGGGCTTTCAATTGGGCCTCGTATTAAAACACCAATAAAACCAATGCCCTATTCAGATATATTATTTTGATTAGGATTGGACCTCGGAAAATAAAACATTAAATGAATTTTTGATTGTGAAATTGCTAAAGCAACCTCTAATAAGTAACAAGTAACAAATAAATATTATACAAATATTTCTAATATATATATATACACACACAAATAAACATTTTCCAAAAAAAAAATAATATATATATATACAAATAAACATTTCTCTAAAAAATGTGTATATATTCCTCATAAATAATGCTACTCTTACCACATTATCATACCACCTTATGTGGCATATGATGTGTACAACCACATTAATTAAAAAGTGTCAATAAATCATAAAAGAAAAGAAAATATTAAATTAATTTTAATTAATATGACTATCCACCTCATCTGTCACATAAAGTGATAAGAGTAGCATTACTCATTCCTCATTATGAGATGATCATACACAACGGTATTAGCCGAATAGTATTCTTCTTCTTGGCACCAGAGCCAGGTTGAGGAAAGAAAGGAAAACCCTTAAGCAAATCTACCAGGCCGTCGTCTCATACCCCGCTGTAGCAATGTTGAACTAAAGAAGCATGCGGCCACCGCACTGACCCACGTCGCACATCACCTTTCAACCACATTCTTTGATGGAACTGATGAACGTATTTGCCTTGAATCAAAAGGCATTTGCTACCAAACAAAATGGAAAATCCCTAAAGAATTATTTTGGGGAACAAATTGTCATTTTTTAGGATTTGGATCACCGTAATAAGGTGGTTCTTGTGACCGTGATATCCAAGGCACATGTAATTCCTATCATTTTTTAAATTCTAGATGCATGACATCCAAACAACATAATTTTGAATTCAGGAACTTTAAATAACGGAGTTTTAAAATTCTATCATTTTAAAATTTCTATAAAAACTGAGATTACTTCATCCAAACAAACTAAAGTTGAAATAAATATTAAAAACCCAGGAATTCAAAAAGGAATTTTTAAAAAAAATACAAAAATTCCCAAAAACTACCTCAAAAACAAAAAAGTTGTTTTGGTCTATTAAAAAGCCCTTAGATCACTGCAAAGCCTTTGACTCATGACGCCTAGTGACAGACCCAAATATGAGCTCGAAGCTCAAATATGCATTTTGCTTGATTTACCCTTGTGAGCGTCCCTCAAGCTCGTCTTCGATGGCTTCCGTCATCTATTCTACAACAGTCCTCAATCCCAATTCAATCTGGATTATGGCATGTCTGCATTATCCATATTTTGCTAAACAATAATTACATAGTAAAATGCTTTTATGTTATATATGATCACTATAAACTTTTAATTGACTTTTCTGCAATTGGTTCTTATCTCGCCCTGGCTTCCTGTGAGAGGCTCGATGTTTCCCATATTGATCATGGCCTTGGCAAAGTGCTCGAAGAATGCAAAGGTGTTGTTTGCATATATTTTAACCAGTTTATCTGCAGAAGAAGTTCCATTGAAGAGCTCCTGGTCTGAATGAAGAAGACCCTTTACTTTGAGCAAATTCTTGTAATACAAGTTATCAAAATGTGTTGGGGTCTGGTGGTCAAGATTTGCAAGGTTGTCATCATTTCCGCTTCTCGGACAACTGCCCTGCAATGAATTGGCAAAGGCGGCGTCGATGGTGGACTCATTGTAGATGCGTGACCGGAATGATGTGCATCTTGCCAGGCCAATGGTGTGTGAACCTGCCAATGCCATAAACAACTCAAGTGAGCCTGAGCAAACCCTTGTTCTGTTTGTCTTAATATTTGGCATTCCTTTTCAGCTATGATTTATGTCGAAAGATTGAATTTTTCTAACCTGAAAGAGCGACCAAGTCTCTTAAGGAGAGATTTTGTGCAGCAAAGTTTGAAATGAGACTGCTTATATTGGAAGTTGGTGGAGGGATGGAGGTGTTGGCAGCACTTCTGCTAGCAGTTGTAGAATCTCTTCTTCCCAAGCGAACTTTCCATGAAGGGCCTCCTAACTGTGAATCAAATGCCAATGAAGAAGATAATGACCACGTTACATGGAAATTCGAGGTTTTGGAGGAAGAAATTAAGATCGTTTTCTTACATAAACTACAGAGTCGCGTGCAGCCAGAGCTAGAAGATCAGCACATGACACCACTCCGGGGCATGCCTTCTCAAGCTTGGCTTTGATGTGATCAACAACTTCAAATCCTCTGATGGAGTTGTTATTAGGAGCTGCGGTTTTCTCACCTACAAAGCTTGATGTATCGTCCAACAGCACCGACGCATCGCAGCCCTGAAATTTGTCAAAGACATTAAGCCAAACCCTTTTGTTAAGAAAGGCAGAATGAGCAGAATGCAAGTGTAGCTATATATATATATATTAACATTAGTGGTGACTCACATTTACAAAGCAATCATGGAAATGAAGGCGGAGCAAGGAAGCTCCGATGCGTGTTTCGTTTTTTATGGCTGCTACAACTTCTTCTTGCACAATGGACAGTGCTTTTGGGCATTTAGATGAGTAGAATTTTGGAGTGAGCTTGCCTTTGGTTTCAAGAAATGTACCAGCAAAGACCAAGAAAAGCAGCAGCAAGCTGTAATTTGAAGCCATGTTAAACACTTCTCTCTTGCAGTAGGCTAGTCTTAGAAGAGACATTATATAAAAGACATTGCATGCCTAAGAATCACACAAGTCAGAAACAGAGTTTGTAAAGGCATACAATCTAGTGGAAAAAGGCATTCAATTATTGGTTACAATGGGACTAGAGGTAAAAGCTAAATCGATCAGAATTCAGACATTTGGTTTCGCCACTTTCATTGTCAAGAAACAATTATCAGATCATTGCGTGTCCAGATCCAAGATTCACTTTTACTTTTACACATTTTCCTTTTCTTGTCCTAGCTTTGGGATATCTAGCTTTTATTTCCGATCACACCTAAAACATTGCTATCAATTCATCACTATTTTGTCTAAACACATAAACTTTTAATAACACATCGAACGACGCATTAGTTTGACTCATTTCTGAATGTGTGGTGTGGTCCAATTTCATAATTTGATAACATAATAATTTATCGCGAAGGAAGATTATTCATACTTTATCTATAAAAATTATATGTAAAGAAGCATTTTCCAACTTGTTTCTTAACCTATTTGCTTTATTATTGTACTTACTTTCCACGTTAGTCTAATTATATATGTCGTTTTGCTCAAGGGAAGGGACCCCTTGCAGATTGAAATGTACCTCGGGTTCTAGGGGCTTGCATTAGAAATAGAGTTTTTCTTTTTTGCAGGCCAGTACCAAGTTTGTCACTACGTACGTACTAGATAAATTAGTTGCCTTCAACCAATCGTTCTTTAACCAGTGTTAAAAAAAGATGTCCATTTTCATGCCCCACCAAGTTGCAGCATCTTTTGCCCATGCTTTATATGAGTTTATTCTAATTCTAATCATTCTTGGTTTTGGAGTGACTAAATTTTAGGGCCCAAGCTCATGCTTATAAATAAAAGGGTTAACTCCTCATCTTTGTAACTTTTGGAACTCAATTCAATCTTAACCGTTGATCCAATTATTTGGCATCAACAAATGTAAGTGTTCTAAAAATTTGGGATCATCACTCTTCCTAGATTTACTGCTAGACTTTTTTTTTTTTTTTTTAAATACAAGCGGTATTGGGAGAGGATGGTTTCTCACACACAAACTATTAATGTGCTATGAGGGTTCAAACCTGAAACAACTTATCTGCAAATCAAAACTCTCTCCATTGAATTATACCGCGTTGACAATTTTACTGCTAGACCGTTACAAAAGAGCAAATAATAGTTTTCTCTCCACGGTTCAAGTACCCAGCCCAACTTGCACAAGTTGAAGCATGCCAACTTGGCCCAATTCTGATTTATTTCTTTGGACCTTTCGTTTGCCACCATAAGAGAAGTGAGATGTAACTCATAGCTCATTCACGAGCTTGGCTTAATGGCATACCTAGGCCCAGTTGTTCTTTTGGTCCTAGCCTGTACAAAAAAACCCATATGCCAATTGCCAAAAGTAGAAAAGTCGCAGAGGATGGCCGTATTCATAGTCTCATTTAAGGTCTTTTTTTTTCTTTTCTTTGTTTGCCAGAATTGAAAGTTAAAAAGAGCCTAGAATCATTTTGGCTTCAGTGGTCACTAAACTCGAGAGCTTTTCTTTCTTGTTTCGTTTGTTTTTCATCCGTTGTGTTGTGTGATTGGCGTGTAATGACTGGTTCTTGCACTTTTATGGTGCTGCACCACTCATGTATCTATGCTCAAAGTTGACCTATATCATTCCTGCTTTGACCCTTTTTTTTTTTGGTACTCATTTTCTGGTTCCTATAGTCTAGACTCTAGCTAGCTACTTCACCATTTTCCTAGACGATTGGGTACGAAATAAAGATTCCAAATTCATGAGACTCCATGTGTGCAAGTCATCGAATAAGTACCATTTTCCCACTATTATTATTATTACATTTAAATGCATTTCCTATTTCGGGTTATTGAATTAAATTTAAATCCTGTGGTTATGTTGAGTTGAAGTTCACAGAAGTTTCTGTCTCTGTGTTTTTGAATTGCATGAATAATGCATGATGTGGATCCCAAAAATGGCTGGACATGCAGCTGTTGCTGTAGGGAACCCAATTCCAAAGAAGTTGATTGTCCTCGTTGGAGTGGGAACAGCGATGTTTGATCAGTTTCAATAGTTTTCTTCAATTGGGTTGCCCTATTATTGTGACTACTCTTTGCAAGTTGCTATGTTGCATGCACCGCAACTTGGCAACTCATCATTGTCACCCATAAATTGACACTTCAACAAAAGAAATTAAATAATTTCGAAAATAAAAAAACTCATAGCTACCCACCACTTCAACTCATCTTTCATACTATCTATGTTATGTTTGTTGCTAATGTGATATTTATAGGCCTTTCCCCCCCAAGTAGGGAACCTGGTTTTGCCAACTTAACCATCAAGTTCGAATTTCAATTTGGCTATAGTTACGAGTACAATTACAGTATATGTATATCAGCCAGACCAGACATGAGTAGCTAAGAGCGCTAGCTAGGCTCATCAACAACATGAAAATTTTCATCGAAAACAACCATATGGTTTCAAACTTACATGAAATCATGTCTGCTGCGAATGCCCTCTGAAAATTTGAGTCATTCCAAGGGCTATGTAGACCTTTTGCGAGGCAATTTGGGATGTCGGAAATGTTTTCATCATTGATGACTATTTTCGTTGCAGTGAACACGTTAAAATGGTGGGGTTAAGGGATGTTAAAAGCTTAGTACTGTTCTTGTTTCTGGCCACAACGTCAATAAGAGGGCATCCAAGTACATGATTAGCTTATAGAGCTAATGGCATCTTGGGTTGTGACTAGGTTTGACTAGCTAGCTATAGCCTATAGCCTATAGGTTACTGTTGCTGTTGCTGTTGCTATTGCTGTTTACCCTCAATGCCATGCAACAACCAATTAAACTTAGCATTATGCCAATTTCCAATCCTCCAGTTCACATTGCAAACTTAAAATGCTATTCTTGGAATCTTGTCAAAATTTTCCTGCCCATAAATCATGATAATTGATGGGTCCCGATGACATTTTAAAGAAGAGTGAAGGAAAAGCAATCGTATATGATCATTTGGAGTTGAAAGGAAAATATATATAGATTAAAGCGATGGTCTGTTGCCTCTGCTAGGATATTAATTAATATGATTCTTTGAAAGTCAATTTCACAGACTAGCTAGCCAGACAATATCTTTCATTTCAAAGATAAGGGTCATGACATATACATGGTGGGAGATCATTAATAGTGTTCCTCTTCCTATGGTTAACAATTTTCAATTTTATACATAATCTTAGGAGTCATATAAATAACGTTAAAGATTGAGCATAATACGTGAATAATCAATAGTTGATAACTACCTACAATCGAGTGGGTGACTATTGCTATATCACGAACCATAACCTCACATATAGGTAACACATAGAATCAAGTAGTACATGGTAACATGGACCATGACAGATATGGTGCTGTCTGAATGATGAAGCATGCAATAAAGTGTGGGATCGATACAAAATAAAACAAACTCTTGTGGGGGTAGGGGGGGGGTGTTGGACGGTTCAATTAAAACCTTCACTTGGGTGTTACTTGGACAGGTAAATTGTAATGCTCATAAGGCTGTGTTAAGTATATATCCATGGATGTATATAGTACGTGCATTGACCTCAAAGGCGGTGCAAGAATATTCTCTCTCTCATTTCTTGTCGTCAAGATCCCAAAAAACATCAAAAAGTGTAACTTAGAAACCATGAACTTATCAAGTCATGGCCACTCAGCTAAGCTTATATATTTTTCTAGTATTTCATAACATATTTGCAAGAATTCACATCACGAGGAAAAGGATGTGTACGTATGTTTCCTTGTTATCTAGGAGTCCAGAAATTGAAGTGTTCGAGCCATTCGTTAAAGCAACAATTGTACAATGAAAAGAAATGCATTCAATGTGAAATGAATTGATTGAATGGTATATATATATACACTTTGACGAAGCTGGAATCTTGATAGTGGAATCAATTATAATGTACAGGTAGGTCCACGTACCGTCCAGCTTAATTATCCCAAGGTTCACACATGCAACAATTTCGAATAGGATCTGGTAGGGGGCGGACATAATTAAGAAAATTGATGGTTGTTGTGATAATATAAAAGAGGGTAGAGAGTTGAGAATAGATTCTTTTGTGTTTAGTTGAGGAATTTAGGTCCAACATTAGCTGAATGAAATTATCTTTAAGGGCATTATATTTCAAGTGGATTCAATTTTCTTATTTTCTAATATCGTTTGGATAAGAGCAAAATATTATCTTCTGATCATATGTCAGTACATGAGTGTAAATACATCATATCTGACATTAAAGTGAGAAATACTTATATTACCTTACCTTAGGGAGGCCTCCCTTGGAAAAAAAATGGTAACCAAGTATAATTGGGAAATGAGGCAATGAGCTCTATCTCCTTTTTGGAGAGAGAGAGAGAGAGAGAGGAGATTTTTGTGTATTATTCAAAAAAGAGTGGAAGAAAAACAAATTTACTATCATCTTTTTTTTATTTTTTTTATTTATCGACTACAATAAACTCCCCAAACTATATATGGAGGTCATTACAAACTCATTCCAATCTTTAAAGACCCATTTGACCAGTACCCCAACTTTACGAAACCTTTCAAAATACACCCTCCGTAGTGAATCTGTCAGTTTTTCCTTTAAATGCTTACGTGTCAAATATATGTCAGCGTTGGATTAAAAATCTGAGGTGCGATGGGGTCATTAGGTAGTGGTCGGCGTTGGAGTGTAGTATGGGATGGTGGTGGGTGTTTGGAGGTTGGGTTCTGGGCTGGGATGAAGGGGAATGGTGTGGGGCTGAGGGAGAAGGAGAGAGAGAGGGGTGGGTGGGTTTGTTTGTTTTTGTTTTAAAATTTTATATTGTTTTATTGTTTTATATATTTGATTTTAAGGTTTTTAAATAATTTAAGAAATTAAGAATTTTTTATTAGTTTTTTAGCCCATGTGGTGTCCACATAAAAATAAAAATATGACATATATTTGACACGTAAACATTTAACGGAAAAATTGACAGATTCACTAACGGATAGTGTATTTTGAAAGGTTCTGTACAGTTAGGGTACTGGTCAAACATGTCTTTAAAGGTTGGGATGAGTTTGTAATGACCTCCATAGTTTCGGGGGTTTACTGTAGTTGATATTTTTTTTTTTAAATACAAGCGATAGTCTAATTACTGGGAGGGGGGTTTCTCACACACACAAAACCAAGTCATGGGGGTTTGAACTCGAGACCTCAGTCTGCAATTCAAGGACTTTTCCACTGGGCTAGACTCCGTTGACAACAAATTAGGGTTAAAGGTTACTTAGTGATGTTAAGTAGTGCAGCGGCAGTCTTACGTTTTGGAGGTCCTAGATGAACATCCTAAATTGGGCCTTCTACTATATATGTATATTCATGTGACTTTTTTTTTTTTGGGTAAGTTCAAAATATATTATATGAAATCAAATTCACAATTGTAACATAAAAGAAACAATCAATATGTAATTTACACAATAATTTTGTAAAATGCATTAAAACATCACTTAAATATCACTTATCTTGTATTTTTAAATTCAAAAGTATCAATTAACTTTACGTAATCAAGTTTTTCTACCATGTCTTTTTCAATTTCTTAATGGATTCAATTAGGTTAATTGATTTAAGCTATAAGTTTAAAAAATAATTGGATCTTTATTTAGTTTTCTCTTTTTAATTTTGAATTGAGTAATCAAGCAGGTTTTTTTTCCCCCCCTTTTTATATTAGGCAGCCACCTTACATGATTGTGTTCAAAACCTCCCCTAAAGTAGTGGGTATATAGTGCGGTAGGTGGGGTTCTTATTTTTCATCCTCTTGGCGGAACCGGCCTAGCCAGCCGGTCTAACTACGTCATTGTGGTTTTTTTGTGGCGTAATTAGGTAAAAATCATGATTAATATTCATCATATACCTCAGGACCACATCCGAAATATCAAGAGAAGAAGATTAAGGATATATCTAAAAAAGAAATGATCCAATCGAAGATTAGACATAGACTAAGGTGGATAAGGCATGCTTTTTCTTGATGAGTACAACGTGTTTCCCATTTTGGGAAAAAAATGCCATATTGATTTCCATGGTCCATTTATACATAATTCTTCAACACGGAAATTATATATTTCAATTACTAGAAGTAAATAGAGCATTTTTGCTCATCACTTTAATCTAAGGTGTACTCTCACCATCCTCCTTTATAACCCTATGAAAAACAAATCAAATACTAAGAGGCTTTAATCTTGTGATTAATAGAAGGCTTTAATTCGAATTGAACTTAACTAAATCAAATACTTTGATCACTTAACCCAACAAAAACTGATCGAACAAAAAAAGAAAAGAAAAAATGGAAAACTTCCAGTCATCATGTATAAACTCATGAACAGTACTACTATGGGACACCCAATGAAATATAGTATTTTCCATATAATTCGTTTATTTCTTAAATTTTTTAAAGTTTTTGGAAACTTTGTTATTTTTTTATTTTAATTTCTTTGTTAAACATACTTTATTCGTGGCTAGAGTTATGTTTTGGTATTCCAGTTTATCAAATAAACCTTGAAGTTTCCTCATATCTTCCTAGTGAATTCTAGAGTTCCATGTTCTAAGCTAACCATCACCCCAAAAGCCTCCCACTTGGCCTCGATGATTTGGCATGGCGTGGTCACAATACACCAGGGACGTCTTATCCAAGTAAGCAGAGCCCCAAACCCCCCCGCCCCATATATACACATCACATTCCGCACCGTTTTATACCTATAAATATAAGCTTCCTATTTCCACCTTCTTCACTGTCAGTAGTATCGTCCCCTCTCCTTAGTTACTAATTTCAGCTTCTTTCTTATATTTCTCATCAAACTGTGCGATTGATCCATGGAAGCCAAAGCTTCCTACACCCTGGACGGCACCGTAGATCTCCGGGGCCGCCCTGTGCTTGCCTCCAAGACTGGCAAATGGAAAGCTTGTGCTTTTCTTGTTGGTACGTAATATCACAAATTTTGACATGCTTTCTATATGCATATACACGATCACTTGTTAATTAATTTGTAAAGTTGAAGTTGTAATTTAATTTAACTTTTCAGGGTACGAAGCATTTGAGAGGATGGCCTTCTATGGAATAGCTTCAAATTTGGTGAATTACTTGACCACTCAGCTTCATGAAGACACAGTTTCCTCTGTTAGAAATGTCAATAACTGGTCCGGTTCAGTATGGTTGACACCAGTTCTGGGGGCTTACATAGCCGACTCTTACTTGGGTCGTTTCTGGACTTTCACCATCTCATCCCTCATTTACGTCATGGTAAATTCATATCAAAATTAATAATCTTTATTTCATTAATTAATTAATGCATGCATAGCTAATTTGAGTTACACTTGAAACTGTGCGAGTTATATATATACTCTCATTTTCTAAAAGGCTAATGATTTGCATTAGGCCTAAGCATTTTATTATATATGAAGATAATATTCTGTTTTATTAATGTTCCAACGTCGATGGAAAATGAACTTCAACTGTTAGATAAAGACATGAAATTATTTTTATTCATCAATAAAAACACCAACCGGGGTCCCTATACTGATCAATTGCTTAAACAAAGACAAAACCAACTTGTCAAATTGAATTGAAAGGACTCAGCTTTTGTCCCCATTTCTTCCAATTTGTCCACTTCTGTTAATTTTCTTAATTTACAAGCAAGAATCAGAATTAATGAACAGAAGCATTTCAATCAATACAGGGAATGATGCTTCTGACCATGGCTGTTTCACTGAAAAGCTTCAAGCCAAGCTGCAGCAATGGCATTTGCAACAAGGCCTCCTCTTCACAGATTGCGTTCTTCTACATTTCTCTCTACATCATAGCAATTGGGTCTGGGGGGACAAAACCCAACATCTCCACCTTTGGGGCAGACCAGTTTGATGATTTCGACCCTCAAGAGAAGAAGCTCAAGGCATCATTTTTCAACTGGTGGATGTTCAGCTCTTTCTTGGGTGCTTTAGTTGCAACCCTAGGCCTTGTTTACATCCAAGAAAACTTGGGTTGGGGGTTAGGGTATGGCATCCCCACAGTTGGTCTTATACTGTCCTTGTTCATCTTCTACTTTGGAACCCCAATGTATAGGCACAAAGTTAGCAAGACCAAAAGCCCTGCAAGGGACTTGTGTCAAATCCCCATTGCTGCCTATAAAAATAGAAAGGCTCAGCTCCCTAGCAACCCATCTGAGCTCCATGAGTTTGAGCCACAGCATTACATTAATAGTGGGAAACGCCAGATGTACCACACTCCAATTTTCAGGTAAGCTATAATTTAACTTAATTTTCTGCTTTATATTAAAAATTATAAAGTTATACTAATAGTTTGGGGAAAAAGATACCCTTCTTTTTCCATCTGGCATGGAATTTTCCATCTGGCATGGTCAATGAGATCAGTCCTTTATGGATTCTATGGTCCTTTGCCCCTTTAAAATTTAAAGCTCTGGCCTTGGTGGCAGAGCAAATGGTGGGGCGGGGACCTCCCATTATAATTTCATGTGCATATAACTAGGAAATCTACTACGCTAAGGCAGTGGTGGGCTTCTATGACTTTTTCCAGCCATTCCTTCTAATAAATTGTTCCCATGTGCACTATTCACACCACTCCCTTTGCTCCTTTCTCACAATCTTCCTTGAATGGTCACAATCGCTCTCAGCCAAGTTGTTTCTGGAAGAGTAGGTGTCACAATGGGATGGTATCATGCACTGGGTACCCACCATTGATTGTCTCAAATCCAGACAAAATAAACATGAAACACAAACTCCACTACTCCGCTGGTTATCATTTCAATTTTCTTTTTATCAAACAATCTGATATGATATGTTATGTTGTCATCAATGATGCGAATTCTTATTTGCCTCTTATTTGAATAGGTTCTTGGACAAGGCTGCGATAAAAGATGGCAACAACATGGATGCCTCAATGAGGCCTCCATGCACAGTGACACAAGTTGAAGGAACAAAGCTAGTTATTGGAATGGTCATGATATGGCTTGTCACTCTAATTCCTAGCACCATTTGGGCACAAATCAACACTTTGTTTGTCAAGCAAGGCACCACCCTAGACCGAAGCCTAGGCCAACAATTCCACATACCCGCAGCCTCCCTAGGGAGCTTCGTGACCCTCTCAATGCTTCTCTCTGTGCCTATGTACGACCGTTATTTTGTGCCGTTGGTACGTGCCAGAACCAAAAACCCTAGAGGAATCACACTTCTCCAAAGACTTGGGATTGGATTTGTGGTCCAAGTTATAGCCATTGCAATTGCTTACGCTGTGGAAGTTAGGAGAATGCGTGTGATCAGAGTGCACCATCTTAATGGGCCCAAAGAAATTGTGCCCATGAGCATTTTTTGGTTGCTGCCCCAATATGTGCTCCTTGGGATAGCTGATGTGTTCAATGCAATTGGGTTGCTTGAGTTTTTCTATGATCAGTCTCCAGAGGAGATGCAGAGTCTTGGGACAACTTTTTTCACAAGTGGGATTGGGGTTGGTAACTTTTTGAACAGCTTTCTTGTGACAATGGTGGATAAAATTACAGGGAGGAATGGAGGTAAAAGTTGGATCGGTAACAACTTGAATGACTGTCACTTGGATTATTACTATGGGTTTCTTTTGGTCATATCTGCTATAAACTTAGGGGCATTTTTGTGGGCTTCTTGCAAATATGTCTACAAAAGGGAATCTGTGGAAGTGAAGGAGGGTTGTGTTGATCTGGTGGAGGGCAAAGCAATTGCAACTTCTCCACTTGGACTACAAGTCTAAAGTAATTTAGAAAGTTTGGTGTCTATTGACTACTTTGTAATATGGATCATGACTGTTCACTTTTTTAGTTTGACAATATGCATGTTTTACTTTCAATCTAAGTTAATTTATATCACAAGTTTTGATTATGTGTATCTTTGATTTACACTTTTAGCTAGAAGAAAATCACACACCAAAGTCTTTGTAAGCTATGTAAGCTATGTATGATCGTACTTCAAATTACGATACGCCATTTGTACGAATTGAAAGTACAATTGCAGAAGAAGTCAAGGATCGCAAGAGTAATTAATTAGGTAACCTAATATGTTAGTGTGATTAATTAACAGATAAAACATTTATTTTTCAGTGGTCGGTAGAAATAAAGTAGTTAAATAACTACTTAGCCACCAGTGGAGTTCCTCCATGCAGAGCTTAGTCTCCGACATGTTGTAAATCCTTGGAGAAAAACATGATCGACAGCCTAGTTTAGGTGAGAAAAACATATTTAATACAAGAGATCTGATTATTGATGATAATAAATAATAAAAAAAAGGGGGAAATAGAGACTTACCAACATAATTTATACAAAAATAATTGGGCGGGTACCGAGTAATTTTAGAGATGATGAAGCATCAAAATGGGGTATTAGAAAGGCTCATGCGTGTAAATTAGTCAAACACTAATTAATTAATTAGTTACCATGTTGCAATCTATAGCAGCTACCAACTGTTTCTGTCGCGTACAAAGTCGAAAGTAGAAACACAGGAAAAGATCATCCATCCATTATGCTTTTGCTCAAAATTTCTCAAGTAGCTTACCTGCCAAAAGATGTAATCGGGCCCATATATTTATTCTGATTCTGACTCTTTAGAACAGCGAGAGTTGAATGTCAAATACTAATACATACTAGCCACAAGTAGTATTCTATTCTAACTTTTGACTAATACCATTACGACTCATTGAGAGGGGGTGGGACTTAAAAAATATAAAAACGCTAAGGTAAATACTTTCCTCCTTCCTTCCATATAAGTAAGAACTCCTATATTTCTGCCAATGGTAATATAATATGTGTGTACAAATTTTATTTTTCTGTATTTTTTATGAATTATTTTTATACATGTGTCTGGAGACGGAGCTAATGAAGGCTTGCAGTGGTCGAGTGACCCTTCTCATGTTCAGCATATTTTATCTTTTTACATGTTTGCATTTGATTTTTTTATACAGTATTTTTGAAATTTGACCCTTCTCACCATCTTATCTTTTGAAAAAACTACAAAAGTAGAATGTTAACTTACAGAAGATGAAAACTTTTGTATCGCAAATGCTACTTACCTTTTTAATTACTTCTTTATTTGTAATAACGTAATAATTATTAACCTAATTACCTAAAACTAAAAGCAGGACATGAACTTGCCTCGAAAAAAATCTCACAAGCGATAATTGAAATTGAAGATCGACAACCTATACTCTGTTGTAAATATTTTGGAATGGTACATAAATTAATACAAATGATTTTATTAGTAGATGATTTTTATTTTTATTTTTATTTTGTGTGTTAATCTTGTCATTTGAGGTTGACCTCTTTTGATAGATTTTTTTTGGTTCCACCATGATGTGTCAAACCGTGATTTTGCACAGATGAAAAGTATCTTCTTCTATAAAAGAAGGTAAGCAGTATACAAAAGTTAATTTTGAGAAATCAAAACATCAAAATAGTCAAGATATTTCTTTTATTTGATCGCAAAAAAAAAAAGAACAAAAACCTTTTTTCTTCTTTTTCTGGGGTACGTGAAAGGTGTTTATACTTTATAATTGGAAAACACATAATTTCCTAGCAAGCTTTTGGCGTGCATGCATTATATACATATGTCAACTCAAGTGTGTGAACTGGCTGACTCGCCGATGGCCGCCCACATATGCTAAAAGAAACGCGTTTCTTGCTAATTGGTCTTGTATATTTTCTATAAATCATTTGCTTTGGTGTTATCATTTGCTACTTTAATTATGAACTTAGAATAATCAAAGCCATGCACAGAGATTTCTACGTGTTAGGTAACCTGTCGGCCCAAGTCACCTTGAGAAGACCCCCCACCTTGAGAAGAAGCGCTATATAAGTAGCACCATCTTTGGCCTCGTTTTCAACACAAGCTCTGGTTTAAGTTATCCACCATATACACACTATACATTATATTGAGCTAGCATCAATGGCTTCCTCTTCTTTCATGGCCATTTTGACCTTGGCTCTCCTTCTGCAAACGGCCACTTCAAATGCTCAACTTTCAACAAATTTCTACTCTAGCTCTTGCCCGAGGGTCTTCTCCACTGTGAGATCCACAGTGCAATCCGCTATACGAAAGGAGGCCCGAATTGGGGCCTCCCTTCTCCGCCTCCACTTCCACGACTGTTTCGTTAATGTATGCTCAAAAAAAAAAATTTGTTACATACCTAGGTTTCAAATTTGTATTATATTTATGTATCAAACATGACATCATGAGCCAAAAGGTCAACAAAATTGTCTGCGTTATAAAGTACCTGCATGCATTACATATATGATGTCTTTGAAAATACAAGTTTGACAAATTGGTTTCTACACG
Organism: Prunus persica; assembly: GCF_000346465.2. Lineage (NCBI taxonomy): Eukaryota > Viridiplantae > Streptophyta > Magnoliopsida > Rosales > Rosaceae > Prunus > Prunus persica. The sequence goes on from NC_034010.1 coordinate 27,030,937, forward strand.
TACTCTAAGATGTCGTTGTCTAGGTTAACTAATTTCTCTCTTCATTGGGTTTAATGTCTTAATAAATTGCCCATTTCCAGGGATGCGATGGCTCCTTGCTCCTCGACGACACGTCGAGCTTCACTGGAGAGAAAAATGCAGTTCCCAATCGGAATTCTGCACGGGGATTTGACGTGGTCGACAACATAAAGTCGGCAGTGGAGAACGTGTGCCCCGGTGTGGTGTCATGCGCTGATATATTGGCCATTGCTTCCAGAGACTCTGTTGCCATCGTAAGTTAAACTAATTTATTACCTACTCAATAATTCACGGTCCAATTAGTTAACTTAATTAATTACGTTTTTGTTTTTGATATGTGAATTAATGTAGCTTGGAGGACCAAGTTGGAACGTGAAAGTGGGAAGAAGAGACGCAAGAACTGCAAGCCAGGCCGCTGCTAATAACGGCATCCCCCCTCCAACCTCGAACCTAAACCAGCTGATCTCTAGATTCAATGCTCTTGGCCTTTCCACCAGGGACTTGGTTGCTTTATCTGGTGATTATATTTTTCTGATGCACACCCTAGACTTGTTTATGGACACCAATTAATTATTTTAAGGTTAAAAATCACTTTTCGCCTCGATAGTTTGTCAAAGTTTCCATTTTTGTCTTATGCTTTTAATTATGTCAATTTGACCCATACAGTATTATATCTTTACAATTCAAGGATACGTCCAATTTCATGACAGAATAAAAAAGTGAAGAGAAAAAATTAACAGAATTAAAATTACGAAGACCAAAAATAACTTTGTCTTTCTTTAATCAAGTGTTACGAGTTCTAACTATTTTATTTGGGCTTGTAAAATTTGTCAGGATCGCATACAATTGGGCAATCAAGGTGCATACAATTCAGGCCCCGCATATACAATGAGACCAATTTGGATAGCTCCTTCGCCCAAACAAGGCGATCAAACTGCCCAAGAGCCGCTGGCTCAGGGGACAACAACTTGGCCCCACTTGATCTTCAAACCCCTACTGCCTTTGACAACAACTACTTCAAGAACCTCATCCAGAACAAAGGCCTCCTCCACTCTGATCAGCAGTTGTTCAATGGTGGGTCCACTGATTCCATAGTGCGCACCTACAGCAACAGCTACAACACCTTCAGTTCTGACTTTGTGAGCGCCATCATCAAGATGGGAGATATCAAACCTCTCACTGGATCCAATGGGGAGATTAGGAAGAATTGCAGGAAGCCCAATTAAGCTAGCGCCCCTTTGTTTTCTCACTGTGGTGCTTATAATAAATTGATTGGCTTAGATTTTGTTTGAGTCTATGTTTTGGGTTTAATGGCCTTGAAGGATTTAGAATTTTGTTTGAAAGTCGTAACGTAATGTGTTATGTTCTGTTCATTCTGTTGAGATATATTAAATGGATAAATCTATACTATTATTGTTTTTTTAGTACAACCGATAGTCTACTAATTAAGATTTGAATTAAACAGGGGAATTGAATTAATGGGTCTACTAATTAAGATTTGAATTAATTAATCAAACTTTGCATCGGATATATAATATATCCGAGTCAAACTCTAGCTGGGGAAGGTTTGTTATGTTCAAAGCCAACATGTGTGCAAAACTTGGGTACACTTGTTTGTGGACTGATGGAGTTACTGTTCTGTTTTGTAGGAACTTTCATCTGCTAAGTTGTAGGATTTGAGTTTGAGTTAGTCGATTCTTCTAAGTCTATAAGTGGCTACCCTAGCTAACCTGAATTTACCTTCTTTTTTTTCCTTTGAATTTAAAATTTTAATCAACATAGACTTTTTGCTGTGTTTCCAAAAGCCTCTCTAATTAACCAAAACAAACAAATGAGATCAATGGCTTCCTCTTATGCCTCAACAGCCATTTTCTTGACCTTGGCTCTCCTAATTGTGCACATGGAAGCCAAGGCCATCGATGAAATGTCACCAAGTTTTTATGCCACTTCTTGTCCAAAACTCTTCCCCACTGTGAAACCCATAGTTGAATCCGCCATTAAAAAGGAGGCTCGAATGGGAGCCTCTCTCCTCCGCCTCTTCTACCATGACTGTTTTGTTAACGTAAATTCACCTTCTCCTTCATCTTTATGCATGCAACTTAGAAATTTGTCATTTGTGACATGGTTTTTTTGTTAATTTGGGTGGTCTTAGAAATATTATGGGTGTGCAGGGATGTGATGCGTCGTTGCTGCTGGATAATGCACCAAACTTCATTGGAGAGAAAAATATACCTCCCAATAAGAATTCTACGAGGGGGTATGAAGTGATTGATGAAATCAAGTCTGCGGTGGAGAAAAAGTGCCCTGGCGTCGTCTCATGTGCTGATATTATTGCCATTGTTGCCAGAGACTCTGTTTCAATTGTTAGTTAATTAATCACTTGCTTACTACTTGATTAATTCCATAATCAACTTCATAATTCACACCTAATGATGCAGCTTGGAGGACCAAGTTGGGGTGTTCAATTGGGAAGGAGAGACGCTAGGGCTACGAACGCGATCGTTACTAATGTCAGCTTACCCCTTCCGAAAGCCAATTTAAAGGAGCTCGTCCTTAGATTCCGTGGTATTGCGCTTAAAAGGAGAGACTTGGTTGCTTTAGTAGGTATTACTAGCATGTTACGTTTTTAAGTTATCAATACTGGGACTCTTAGTCGAATGTCGTAATAAATTAACATTTTGTCTTATGTCTACTAATCCATTTTAATATGCGGTTTTTTTTTGTTGGTAAAATTAATATTTACCTGCCAGGAGCTCATACACCTGGAGAAGCACAATGTCACTCCTTCAGAGAGCGCATATACAATGAGAGCAACATGAACAAAGAGCTTGCCCAGAAAAGGAGATTAAAATGCCCAAGATCACAAGGCTCGGGTGACGCCAACTTGGCTCCAATTGATGCTCAAACCCCAATAGTGTTTGACAACAGCTACTACAAAAACCTTGTCCAGAATAAAGGGCTCCTCCACTCTGATCAGCAGCTCTTCAGTGGAGGCAAAACTGATCCCATAGTGCGCACCTACAGTAAAGACCAAGAAGCCTTCTTTAACGACTTTGCGTCTGCCATGATCAAGATGGGAAGCGTCAACCCCCTCATTGGTCCAGCTGGCGAGATCAGGTTGAATTGCAGGAGGATGAATCCAATAATTTAATTAATTATTTCATGGTTTCTCTTAGAAGGTGTCATATATCAGAGTTTTGTTCTTGTTTGAAATCAGGGATGTGTATTTGTCTTAGTTGGGTGCCTTAGTTGGGTGCCTTCAGGGTGTCTAAAGAGTTTCTTTTGGGCCTTGCCATTTAGGATACTAGATTTGGGCCTAGCTCGATCGAGGCCTGTCCTAATAGATTGTGCTAACAATAAAATCCATCAATGATTAACTTGTTAACACGTGATTACTGCTCGAATTTATTAATTAATCGTTTCGGTGGTCAACATTCTAGTTGAGTTGACTTTGCATTCACAAATACAATCCATAATTGTATGGGGAATTCATTGACGACAGCACTTGAATTCACCAATTTTGCTAATTAAGCAATTTCTAGCCAACATACGAATCTGCTACAAAGGCATAAACATTACCATTAACAACATTACCATTATAAACGTTGTTACCATTGTTGAATATGTAAAGCATGTCAAGAAAAAGATTCCTGGTTCTCTTTTTCAATTTACTTATAGGAAAGTAAATGGAGTTGAATACTGACTTTCTCGATTCGATTTGTATAATGCAGACAACTTTATTTGATTTGAGGTGTCCCCTGATCTTATTAAGGACGCTCTATTATGTGATTTGTTAAGTGAACGAGGTTCTCTCTATAAAAATAAAATAGTATAAATAAAAACAACACCATAGTGTTAATTAATTTGTTTAGAAGTCAGTGATTTAGGACCCATTTGGTGTCCTATTTGGATCTAATTTTATAAACTCAAAAACATATTTTAAGTCCAAATCTCAAAAAATCTATTTGGTAGACTCAATTTTTAAAACTCAAAAACACCCCCACTATTGAAAATAAACAAGTGAGATTCTCTCTCTCCTCCCTCTCCCTCGTCTCTATCTCTCCTCCCTCTCTCCTTTGCCATTTCTTATTTTCAATATGGGAATTAGGGTTTCTGATTTTCTGATTTTAATTTCAGTTCTTTTAAGATCTTAAAAATAGTTTGGAGTGCAATGCCAAACAAATTTTTAGATCTTAAAATCAGTATTTTAAAATTCATATTTTTAAAAATTAAAAAAAATCATAATTTTTGAGTAGAATACCAAACGGACCCTTAATAATTTTCTGAATTCGATCTCACATTCTCTCTTGTGTAAAAAAAAAACTTAATAATAATAATAATGCTCAATTGAGAAAACTTTAATGTGGTTTTGGTTAAACAATTACACACATATGGTGGGTTAGACCAATTAGCTAGAACAGTGTTTTCTATCCTATTGTACTCAAAGTTCAAATCACCCTCTCTTAAATTAAACAATTCAAGAAAAATAAAATGGTTAAACAATCTCGGGAAGAATTTAGTTCTGCATCACATGAAAGCTATTATATATGTTAATCTATTCTTATTGTTGACATCCTTATGATTATATAAGCTAAAGTTGTCAACCCACATAAATGCCATGGCAGTCAAAAAAATCATATATATTCCTCAACTTCCCAGAGTCGTCATGTGTGCACTCTTGTTTAAAATTCAGTGTACAAGTTGTCTGTTCCAGGCCCTAATTAATTTACCACTAGGGTTCTTAAGTTTGTGATCTTTCTTTCTTCCTATCACTATAATTTAAACATATTTGTACGAAATATTCGTGCATGGCATTGGCTACAGCTAGCTAGCATTTGGTTTAGTTTCATCCTCGAGATTTGAGAGCATACATGTGCTAGAGAGAGAAACATTGGTCAAATATATATGATTTCTGAATTTATGTTTTGATCAGGAACTTGTTTATATTTGTTAACATAAGCCATAATCATCTTCTAATTCTTCGTAGGGTCAATAACTCTGACTTTAAGACCCGATTAGTGACTTCAGATATGGTCTCTAACTGAGCTTGCTAGTCTAAATCAAACCACTTGCAAGTTCCAAAAAGGTGAATTTATCTTCATTAGGAGAGCTAGCTCTACCTAGATTTGTATTAAGATTAAAATTGCACCGACTCTTATAAATATCTCTTCAAACGAAGCATATCCAGGTTCTTATCTCGTGATCAAACGCAACAACATGTTGAATTAATCTGGAATGAATCAAGCACAACCCAAAAATGACTAAAATCCCCGATTCAAAAACCATAACCACACGTACTCAAGCCTGCAATATAAATTTGCCGCGCAACAACATAGGTTATCTTGAACACCAATATTTCCTCATTTGCCTATTTCCTTTAGGGGAAGAAATTAGGTAGCAAAATTCCGTTTAATTAGTTGTTTAAAAAATTAACCAAATGGAGGCTTATGTTAGAATGTACGCAATTAATCAAGCATATCAATCAATTATCAGTTAATGATGCCTCAAAATGTTTAAAAGGGTGTCGAGTGAGATCTAAGCAGGCAAGAATATATATGCATGCATATTCATCAGTACATGCATACTAGACCTTGGGAAACCTCTATACACACATGCATATTGATAGATTCAAGAAACTCAAAACAAAAATAAACTCAAACAACCCTAATTATATGTGCTAACCTTCTGATCCATTGGAGCTTTAGTTCCATATATCAAATTATTAATTAATCTCCCTTTGGTTTCAAAGCTGTATACACACACCATCTTGCTGTATAAAGAAGGGCATGTAGATGATCGCATTTCTTTGAACAGTTTTCAATATAGAAATCAAAGGGGGTTGTACGAAGACAAGATAAGATGCCACTATTTTAAGCAACCCATGACATAAGACCAAATTCCATCACATCTTGGTTATAGAGACTTGAATGAGGCTGACGAAATTCAGTAGAGCTATATATATATATATATATAATTGAAAGGTAGTAAACAAGGATCGAAATTCTCCATTTGGTTTTCTTGGTTATGTAATTCATGAGGTTCCTTCTTTCCCGAATTCCACTTGGGTTGAAATCCACACGCCAAGAAAACCAAACTGCTTTGAGAAACTAATCTAGCAGCTGGCAGGACCATTGACCATCCAACAAATACAGATACATCTACTTCACAAAATATATATGCTGTAACTTCACTAAATAGCAACATATATGTATGTGCATTGTCTGATTATACTGATCATTATTTCATTTTACAAAACTGCCCTTTATCCCAATTTCACAATCAAGTTATCCCCAAAACTTTGTAACATTTCGTATAGACAGGCCGAATTCGACTAAATCTACTAACTTAACATATAGGACGTAATTTATGTATAACGAAGAACCATTGAATTATTTTCTAGCTACCCATAGCCACTGTTTTTGTGTTGAGAGTATAATCCCATGTCGGAAATAGAAGACTTGCCTTAATGGTTTAATAAACCAATTTGGACCTCTCCGCTCACTACCAATTCGTTTTGAGTTGGATGCTTAGATTCTAAAATTAATAAACTTAGTTATCTAATAATATTATTTAGATTCTTATATCATATGCTGGGTCAGGGTTACCAACTTGTCCCTTAAAATATTAGTCCTACTAAGGAAGTAACCTTAATTGATCCAGAATCACTCTGCAAAGTATTTATTGTGCACAGATTAGAGATAAAGTAGAATAATCGATATCATTACAAGGGTTATCCCACATTAATACAACATACAGGCCTCCGTAGAACACAAATACTAAATGCCGATGAAGATCACAACATTTCACAAGCCTTTGTCTCCTCCCCCAACTTCAATATATTAATTTCTCCAAATTAAGAATAATTCATGATCCTATATTGGCAGAGACTAACATGTGCAATTGTCTATATGTAGTCTATAGACAAACTAGATCACAGCACGCGAAAATGACACCATGATTAAGCCCAATCCCAACCAAACCTAACATCACCACCACAGAGCTCTCAGCCGCAGATATTTATATATATATATATATATATATATATTTTTCCCCCTAATATTGTAAGCTGGTATTAGGGTTTCAGTAAAAATTTGTTCTTTTGTCGAATTCAGAAGTGGCGGAAGAAGAAATGATAACCTGTTTAGTTTTGGTGGCTATATATGGTGGCCGTTCAATAACTATAACTAGGAGGAAGGAGAAGAAAAGTGGTGGAAATTAAAGTTAATATGTGGCATGAAGAAAGGAACATAACAACCAACAATATCTAGAGACAAAATAGGGACCTAAATTGGATTAAGACAGTAACTAAGAAACTAAAAAAACCCCAAGCAGCCAATATATATAATATAAATTATATAATTCTCTCTTTATCATCATTTTATTCCACTTGAAGAATCATCATAATAAGAAAATTAAATGGGATCGATCTCTCTTGATTTCATGAGTCTAATAATAATTAAGATTATTTTAACCAAAGAAGGAAACATTTTCACTTGAAAGGGTGCTATAGTCCGCGGTGCTTGGTTGATTAGTGTACATAGAAGAAGAGGAGGAGGTAGGAGGTAGAGGTGGAGGCGGAGGTGGCGGGGGAGGCGGCTGTGGGGTCTGCGGCAGGGAAGCAATCGAAACAGCCCCCGAAGTAGAGAACAAAGCCATATGATGAGAATTAGAAGGAAGGAGATTCGCTTCCCTATATTTGTATTTAAGTATTTCACCCCTAACTGCATTGAGCTCAGCTTGTAAAGATTGAACCTGTTGTTGCAAAGCTGAAATCGCACCCATGCATCCATAAACTGGATCTCTTAGCCTCACATTTGCTTCATAAACAAGACTATTTGCAGCATCTGCTCGTTGACTCTCCGGCACTTCCTGAATTAATTAATTACATCAAACACACAAGCAAACAAACAAAAATCAGAAACAATTAATGTAATTAAGAATAAATAAACTTGAACGGCAGCAAAGTATCTACACTGCAGTGTTTGTATCGGCACCAAATATTCTTTCCCCAAAATTGAATGTAAATGATCAATGCATAATGACGATTTGAACAATTAGGGTTTATGATAAGTTACTTACCATGAGCATCTTGGAGACGTTGCTGGCACCAAAGACCTTGTGGACGGAGGCGAACTTTTGGGGTTCGTGGGGAGAGAAGTAAGGAGAAAAGGGGCATTCCTGAGCACACCTTCGTCTGAGGAGCTTACAGGCAGCACAAGGGGTGATGGTGTTTAGGGTTCCTGGAGGGCCCAACATGTGTCTTCTTCCCATTCGATGATGAGAAGAAGCATCAGTTTCTCTCTTAATCTTCTTGCCTATCTCATCAGATATCTCCCTACAATTAAGTAGAGAAGCAGAGAAAATGCATAAGCAAAATTGCCATGGCCCACTTATAAATAAGACATAAAAAAGGTTGTAATTAATTAGATTGAAAAGTAAATTTAATTAATTAAGGTTCCTATTGATGATGCAATTTTAGGAGAGAGAACAAAAACAAAAGAGAGAGCGAGAGAGAGAGAGGTTACCTTTCTCTGGACATTCAGGCATGCTCTCTGGGGAGAGGATAGGGTGCTGCCAAAGGAGAAAGAGAGAGGGTTTGAAGGAAAGGAAGGAAGTACAGTAAGAGGGTAGAAATACAAATTAATAATGAGGGTACTTCAAAGGCAAGGTACACTAGAAAAGTGGTCCACTGGTGATATTGTTTATAAAAGAAATTAAGAGACAAAAGGGGTTGGAGTGTTAGAGAGTACAACTACTGAGACTGAAATTGTAAGAGGGGAAGCAGAGAAGCTGGTGATGATGCTTTTGTTTGTTGGTGATGAAATGATGGGTTTGGTTGGATTGGATCGATCTCTTTGGTTGATGTACGAGGATCTCAGGAATTATGGTTCTTCAGAGATCAAACAGCAGAGCACTCTCATCTGCTGAGTCTATGATTTTTTTTTTAAAAAGGCATCAATGGAGAGAGAAGAGAGATTGGGAGCGGGAGAGAGAGAGAGAAGCATATATATGCCAGCTCTCTGACTGCTTGCTCTCTCTCTCTCTCTCTCTCTCTCTCTCTCTCTCTCTCTCTCTCTCTCTCTCTCTCTCTCTCGCTCACGTGTGAGTCCTTAAATGTGTTTTGACTTTTGAATCAACCATTTGATTTCATAGACTGCATGTGGCTTTTGCTTCATTAATTCTCAGGACAGGCCTAACTTTCTTTTTCCTCTCCTTTTTTTTTTTTTTTTTTCTCTTTGACATTTGAATACAGATCATTATACCAATGTACTTTTCCTAATAATCTAAGATAAACTATTAAGAAGAATGCTAAGATAAATTTTTTTGTTGGTGGTCACTTGCTCAGTAATAGAGTATTTCACAACTACGATAAGAATTTGATTCTCATCCTCTTTTTTTGAATAAAACAACGTCTCATAAATATGACACACTAGAAGTAAGCATTAATCATTGTTGAAAAAATAAATGAAAAAGTGATCATTTATAATTAACTTGTAATAAGCATGTTAGTTTCTTGTCAAATCCAAGAACCCACCTTGCCCATATCTGGGATCCAGCTCCGAAAACGAAATTTTATATCAGCATCATCACCGTATGAAAACCGCAATTTGTGCTTGAAGGGCTAAGACCAATTTGAGACCCATATGATTTTAGTCAGAAGTATAATTTGTCAAACATGGATGAATATTTTCCCTCTTTTACCACTGTTGTACGCATATGGATTATAGCGAATTCAAACCAACAATGATGAAACTAGCTGGCCAGTCATCTATATTCTCATTCGAATAAAAGTTAATTATAATATATTCCTTGTCTAATTTAGTCAGCCATACTTGCAAGCAAAAAGAAAACGCCCACACACGCACACACAACAACAACAACAACAACAACAACAACAAAAGAAAATGAGACAATCCAATCTTGATTGATGGGACAAACCAAGTTGCTTGTGATTAATTGTTCTTTCTTCAGTCATCATCTCAAACTCCGCTAATAATTCCTAAAGATGGGTTGTAGATATCATGGGCATGGCAACAAGTCATCGGCGTTTGGTTTGGCAACTGTTAGCAGAAGTGTACACCTCCCACTTCAACAAGCAGCTCACTGCTCTGTAAAATTACTCAACACATCAGATCAGTGATGATGTCCATAGAAAAAGACTAGGCACCCTTCAATAGATAAGTTATTTTGCCGACGGATATTTACAGAGACAGATACATATTTTCTGGACAGCTTACCTACATTTTCATATATATATATATATATATATATATATATGGGAAGATTGCGATTCATCTAACCTAGGTAGCTGTTTATTTCAACCATCCAAATCCTGCATTTCCCATAATTTGAACCAGTGCTGTCAACAGCTTCAATGATTTAATGTACTTTTTTTGTTAATCAGATGTCTGATAATTTAATTAATTAATGATTAACTTAAGAAGAAACCCAATGCCTTAATTTCGAGATGCGTGCCATAACAACATGGCACACGCATGCTTGACACTATAGAAATTAGGTTCTCGATCGACTGACTATCTGATATATCCCTAATTATACGAAAACTGCATGTAACTACAACAGTGGTGCAATCTACTTCAAATCAAACACATAAGCTAAGTTTCCAAATGACCTAATTACTAAGCCAATTAAGGCGTAATTCTGAGTTGTGATTTTGAGGAGGGTTATGTCAAAAGTGGGTGGTGAAAGGGAGGGAAAAGGAAGAGAAGAATAAATTTGAAGACAAAGGAATTAATAGGGCGATTAAATCCCTAATTATTTTATATGTACATTTATATACATATATTGCTTAGATTGTAAGGAATATGGCACCATCTTGCTCTTGTTTGACCCGTATTTTATGGCTGACAAGTCGCCCCGATGTTCTCTCATCCCCAACCTACTTTCTCACCCTTTCACTCTTTCACTCTTATCTCTCTGCACCAAAACCCAGAACTTAATTACCCACTTCCTCCAGTTTCAACACCCAATAGCTTACCAAGTTACCATAGATTTATATATGCCATGGTGTCTTTGATCTGAAAACCTATGGCTACCACACATTTGCATTTTCATTTTCAACTCTTTATACCGAACAAACATTCGTTTCAAATCTCTAAATTATATATATAATGTCAACCTATTATAAGTTGTGTGCATGAACTTTGGTTTTGGTTGTAAAATGTAGCTATCAAGTTTATGACAACCTGAGACTTCTCCCACTAGCCAAAAAGAAAAAAAAAACCTGTGACTTGTACACCTCCAGCTCCTTCGAATCCTTATTCCCTACTTATATCTAATCTACTTGTTTTTCTTTTACTTGGTAAATTCTTTTGTTATATCTAAACTTCTCTCGTCAATGCTGGACTTTATTTTTTGAACCAACATTGATCCCCTTTTCTTATGAACATTAGATAGAAGAATATGATATTTGTAATGAAAAACTCTTGCACGTACCATATTATGATTATAACGGTTTAAGTAGTACAAAAAGTAGAAGAGTATGACCTTGACTTGCAGGTCAATGGTTTCAGGTTTGAATCTCCATGACACCTTGATAGTGTATGTGTGTGAGAAATTCCCCTACCCTTTGTAGTTTAAACAACCGCTAAAATTAGAATAATATGTACATACCAGTTGATTAAGATATTCGAATACCCTTCCCTCTAAATTATAGTCACACATTATCAAAAGAAAAACATTATACATCGTGCATTCTTAATTATATATCCTTACCCAAAAAAATTGACCAAAAAGGACAGTGGTCAAAGCTTTCAATTTAAGCCCAGTATACAAAGCCCAAAACTGGTAAACCTCTCCCTCAAATAGAATAATGGCCCGCGGGAGTTGGGCTGTACTGTAATTTCCGTATTGAACTAGGGCCGAAACCAAATGTGTGTGTAACGTGTAGAGATGTTTTCTTTCCAAATAAAAAATATAAAAAAACATATTACTCATAACACTCTCAAGGATCGAAAAATACACATAAACCTTAACCTTAGCTCCCTTTCTTTAATTATATAGAAAGTTAAATTTAGGTATTACCAAAAGAGGATGGGGGTGAAAACTATAAAACGGAATACATACACAGTTGTGGATAATCAATCGGGACAGAAGATTCAAACTTAAAATCTCTTCCAACATTAAAATATTTTTTATTAAACAAGATAAGGGATTCAAACTTAAAACCTCTTCCGACAAGATGCCAAAGTTTGTTTATTTTGACAAGATGCCATTGTTAGGTATAGCTCCTTTTTTGAACATTAATTGAGTTGTTAGGGTAATTGAGTTGTTGTAGCTCTCCTTTATTCTCACGTGTATGCATCCGATTCCTGTTGCATTGAAGGCACCAACGACAGCACCTGCATGTATCTTCTATCTACTTAAACAGGCGCTGCTAAAAGTGGAAATAAATGTGATATCTCATCTTCATATCAAACTAACAAAAGATACTCTCTTTACTTTTCTTTATGTTACCAGTTTTAGTTTATATATTAATTACACGCAATAATTTAAGTGCCGCACCAAATCAAGATGACATTGACTGCAAAGCTACCGTCGTCTACAGCTCTTCATAGACAACTGAGATTTATAACTCCAACAAATTGAGATTAATATGACGGTAAAAAGTAAAATAATGTACAAAAATATAAAAAATTAAATTCCATGCATTATACACTTCATCATAAGATATGACGACATCAATGGATAAACATCACTCGACACGCCCACTTACACTACTAGAATTAAGATTAATTCTAAAACCCAAAAGAAAAAAGAAAAATAAAGATTTAATTAGCACGACCACACACAGAAAATTAATTCTAAGCATTATTATTAGTAACTCGGCCAGATTCATGGTTAACAATGGACAAGAACCCAAATCTTATGTTCTTCATTGAATAGCAGCCTCGGATCCCATTCATATTTGCACCTCTGCATTTCCCACCAAAACATAAAGTTGAAGTAGGTGATCCAGATTTTGATTCATGATGATCATGCTCATCATAATCTTCCTCATATTTGTGATAAAATTTGCGGGCCCCTTTGTTTCTCAAACTTGATGCTGAGGAAGATGAGTAGTTTGATGATGATGATGATGATGACGACCATGATGAGGATGATGAGGATGCGGAGGACAGTGATGGTGGTGACATGGAATTGGGTGGCTTGAGCATTTTCCTCGAAGACCTCAGCCTGGGAAAAATGGTGTCCAGAAACTTTGATTTTGAGGTGATTTTGTGGGTGCGTTTAGAGTTTGGTTGGGTGGTGGAATAGGAAGGTGGGGGTGTGAGAGGAGGAAGAGAAGACTGTGAAGAAGGGTGCTTGGGTGTACCTGGCTGAGACTCCCACATGAATGGAATTGCACCTGCTGCTTCTCCGTAGTAGACTCTGCAAGAAGCGTTGGCCATGGAGGCTTCTTCCTTGGAGACAAGCTTCGAGGACAAGTACTTGTTGTCAACCACCATTTTGGATTAATATATGATCAACTGCTTCCGCTTCTGCCTTTTGGGTCTCTGCCAGAATCTGCCCTTGGTTATCTGAGCTCTCTCTCTCTCTCTCTCTCTCTCTCTCACACACACGGGGCTAGCAGAAAGCAGATCTGATGAAAATTCAAGATCCGAAGATGAAGCAGGGTAGCTAGGCTAGGTAGCTGAAATTTGCTTACTTGAATTAAATAGAATATCTGCTAGACTGGTTAGCAGTTGAATGTGGGTTTTAAGGCTCCACACATTTGTAGGCTCATAAAATATATATACAAATTGTTCAGAAACAATAAATGCTGGTTTCCGGAATTTTGTCTCAATACGACATCAACTTATTGGAGTTTAAAAGTTTGTGAGATAGGGTTTCCTCAGTCATAAATATATTATTATTTAGCTGCTAGGTTTGGAAAGGGAGTTGGGTTTAAATTATTATTATTATTATTTTTTTAAGGAAATAAATTATTTAGGTGATTCGTACCTTTGGTAATAAATAAAATTTGGAAGAATATATAATATATATGAGGCTGTTTGATAGACGTGACATGGATTGAGCAGGACCATGAATAAATCACCATAACAAAAACAGTTGAGAAAGTGTGGGATTTGGTTAGAGATGATCGCTGTGTCATAAATGAGTTCTGGTCGGGATCCATATGTCCTTGATTAGTTATTCTAGTGGCTGAGGAAGCCAGATGGTGCTGCTGGCTCAAAAAACATGCTCATTTGCATTTTTTTTCTTATTTAATTATGGAGTGTAGGGATTTTGAGAGGTGTTGCAGTTATATACAATAATGTGTCTATTTCAATACGATTAGAATAAATATTTAAGCCCACATCGATTGTATATAATCATGTATTTGCAACTCTAACTCATAAATGTGAGAAATTAACCTTTAGTAAAATATGACTACTGCTTTTGACAAATGTGGTAGAAAATGTAATTTGGTGGATTAAATTGATGTTTTCTTTCTGCATGTGAACATGGTCCCCCAACATTAATCAAAATTTGTACGAACAATTGGTACAAAATTTAGCTAGCTCACCTTTGTAATGAGTATATAATCAGTAATTATAATGCTGCACTAATTGAAATTGAAATTTAAAATGTTCAACAACCACCACCAGTTTGTGTGCCCTAATTTAAGAGGTTATGACCCACGGCTTTAAACCCAGTCTCAATCCTTTGCCACTAAAAAACAATAAATGAAGATGTGCTTTGCGCTCTCTCTCTTTCCCTAGTGGAGGGGTTGGGAGACCTGGTCTGGTCGCATGCATGAAATCATCGGCAGTTTGTTCTTGGGCAGTTAAACAATAGTCATTAATAGGTTTATTATGTGTACGTAATAGGATTTAACGTTTTGTTTGTGATCAGTTGTGAACTCAACTCAGACCAAGCAATATATATTCAACTCAAGGCAAGCAACCCATGTTTTCGAGAGGTGTTACAGTTATTCACCATTTTGTATTAATATACGATCAACCACCACTTATTAGAAAACGTTTGTTCGTTTGAGATTGCTTTTCTAAAAAGTGCTTATGCTCATATGCTCTTTTATCAGTAGAACGTCAAAATTTTTGTTTAAATTCCAAATGCTTCTTAGAAAAGCACTTAGAAAGAAGCACCTAATATACACTTTTTTAGAAAGCATTTTTGTTTTTCACCCATAAGCACTTTTAAATTGTTACGCTAAATACAATCCGAACTACTTTTGGTTGCTAAAAAATGCTTCTACTCCTTCCAAACACACTCTCAAATAAACGCTAGTTCATAAATAGTCCAAAACAAGCCATGCATGTGAAAAGAAAATATATATGTAATAGAAATGTGACTTAGAGAAAATATATATATATATATATATATATGTATATGCCGTCTTGTCAAGGATTTCTGTTGACACTATTGACGCCCTTTTATGGACACCAATACCCAACCCCTATTCGCCTTTTTTTAGTAGTGCAAATAAATAGAAAAGGAGGCGTAGACAGGCAGGACGCAAAATAGGTGGCCAAGAGATAGAATCATAATTACTAGAGTGATATTAGACCAACCGCATTTAAAAAAAAGAAAGAAAGAAAAAGATATTTGTTGATGTGCCATCTAGAGTGCATGTGTTTGATGATATTGTGTCGTTGTTGACGTACGTAAATGTTTATCACTTCTTTTGGTCTTCTAAGGGAATTCCTCATTTTTTCAGCTAAATGCTCACTAAATTTATTACAAAGCTACTTACTTTTGAGCTGTGGGTTTTTTTACTTTAACTTTTTAATTCACTCATAATCTAATGTTCGAAGCGTGCAACTATAATGTTACAATATTTGATACAGCTAGTCATTACGAGTCATTTTCTCTATTCTTACTTAGAATCTCCAACATCAAGCATCTTGGTTATTTTTGCTACCAAATCTTGCTTAGCCCCTTGGAAGTTGGATCTTTTTTTCAACACACTTCTTTACAATTTCAGTTAAGAAACTCCTCTTTGTTGAGAGAGCTTTGGAGATGCTCTATTGATTTAATTTGCAGCTATCCAACCTAATAATATGGGCTCATGATTTGAATAGGCCCTTATTTCTATGGGCTTTTAATGTCGCAAACCAATCTAATGTGGGCTTTTAGTCCAAACAACTTGTTTTGAGGGTTTACCGTGCATAAAATAATTTACTTTATATGATTGTTATGATAATGTGCCATGTGCTGTATCCTTCTTTAAATTTGGAAGAAAAAAAAAAAGTGAAGGCGTGGATAAGTGATTTTTGTTCACTTTAATCACTTTTACTTTACAACAAAAAGCAAAAAAAATAAAATCACTTTGATCTAATTTACAGAAATCATAATAAAAAAAAGTGAAACAAAATCGCATAAAGTTTACCAACCAAACATGGCCTTTAAAAAGTCAATCATAACCGCAACTGGGACTCAATGACTTTCCCAAAGACCGCAATTCACGCTCAGAATCAAAGCACAGAAGAGACTAGTCAACCAATCCCCTACCTCGCACCCACAGATCAACTGTAGTACCGAGCCCTCATTGGCTGAAACACATAAAAAGTCAAAAGACAATCATCTGACTTTCCCTCCCGCCATTCCCGCTCCGCCACGTCATGTACGAGAACCCCCATCTCTTCAGTTCCTCCACCCGCACTGAAAACCAAAACCAAAAAGCGCTTTTCTTTCCACTGCACCCTTTGCTCGACGAGTGGACCCGGCTGTACCGACCGAGTCACGACTCGGTCCCCCACCAGCAGCATCATCATCACACTCCCATCATCCTCGGTACCACATAAAACCTGACGAAGGATGTTTGGTTTTTCCATGATGGGTTTGTCCCAATCCTCCATTTCAGAGGCTTCTTCTTCTTCTTCTGGTGGTGAAGGATTTTTGCTTAATGGCCGCCGAACCGTTTCCGGGGACACCTGGCATCAAGGAAATGAGGTCCGAGACCGGGTCGGACTTCCGTTTTAGCACGGGTTCAGGTCATGGGCACGGAGCTTCTATGTCCCCGAGTCCGCCGGGGATAAGGAGGGTGGGCTTGAGGGCGGAGATTGATACTTCCCCGCCTTTCGGGTCGGTCGAAGAGGCTGTGACCCGTTTTGGTGGCCGCGGGTCTTGGATACCATTCTACAAACTCGGAGAAAACTACGTAAGTATAGTGAAATTCAAATACTAGTACTATCTTGTTATGTGGGGTTCAAAATCTGACTCTTTGACCAATTTTGTTTCGTTGTGAGTAAAAATTCAAAAGCTAGTTTAATATTTGGCCACATAGGAATTTGGCTTGGGAATTATGCATAGAAGTTACCAGTAAATTTTATGCAACAAATTTGATATTCTAAGCTATTGTAATGTCACGTAAATGTACGGGGAGAGGGGCTTCAAACTCGATATATATGCATTTTTGCAACTTGTGGAACAGGTTTGTAAATAGACCATGAGATGTTTATATTGTGAAAACATTTCTTCCTGTCGAATTTAATTATGATATTTCTGCTACTAGATAGTTTATGTTTAGTTCTTGAATTATTAAGCAGAATGGGATTGAAGAGTTTGACTTGAAGAAGGTGGAGGAGCAGGCAGCAGAGTTGGAGAAGGATCTGATTGTGAAGGAGCTAGAGACACTTGATGTGCTAGAAGAACTGGCAACAACTAAAAGGATTGTCGAAGAGCTAAAGCGGCAGCTGCAGAAAGAAGCCTTGAAATGCTTGACGGTAGTCTCGCCACCAGATTTTCATTCAGAAGAACACTTTTCATCATCCCCTGCTGTCAAGGAAATGAACAAGGAGAATCATAGAAATGTTGCCAGCAAC
Organism: Prunus persica; assembly: GCF_000346465.2. Lineage (NCBI taxonomy): Eukaryota > Viridiplantae > Streptophyta > Magnoliopsida > Rosales > Rosaceae > Prunus > Prunus persica. The sequence continues at coordinate 27,048,744 of NC_034010.1, forward strand.
CATGAGCACGTGATGGGGAATTCAAGTCCCTACCACAATTCTCCTGATCTGATCTTGACGGAGTTGAAACAAGCAAAACTGAACCTTGGTAAAACCATCAATGATCTTGGGGTGATTCAATCTTCTGTTGAAACTTTGAATAAGAAAATGCAGAACGAGAAGAACTTGCTTGAAAAGACCCGTGAGAAGCTGACTTCGCAGTTTGCAGGGGTGTCGTCGCTGGAGGAGGAGATGAAGAACATAAAAGTGAAGACACAAATGGCTGATGATGCAGAAACCAATGCTAAAATTTGCTTTGAGAATTCAGCATGTGTTTCAAGGGAGCATATGCAATTTAAGAGAATGGTAGAAGCTGCGAACTTCGAAGCATCAGGGGCAATGTCAAGGAATGAACAAACCAAGAGCATTATGAAGACTGCTGAAATGAGGTGGGTTGCAGCTAAAAAGATGGAAGAAGCAGCAAGGGCAGCAGAAGCTGTTGCTCTTGCTGAAATCAAGTCTCTAACAAGCTCTGGGGGCTCATCAGGGTATGTCCTTCCAGAGCCTGAGAAAATGAGTATTAGTTCTCAAATGAAATCTCCTCTAAACTTGAAAGCTCAAGAAGCTGAGGGCTGGTTCAAGAAGAAGCTAGTAGATGCCATGCGCCAAATTGATGAAGCTCATACTTCTAAACTGGCCATACTAAGGAAGCTGAAAGAAGCAACAGAAGAAGTTAAACACAGTAAACAATTCTTGGAGGAGGCTCTAAACAAAGTGGAAATTGCGAATAGAAAGCAACTAGCTGCTCAAGAGGCTCTCCAGAGCTGGGGACCTGAGCGTGACCAAAAGGAACAGGCTGCTGCTTATAACACCACCAACCTAAACAATTTTCAATCACCAGATTATAATCAGAACTCTCCGATGAATGAGATGAACAAGTCAGTCATAGTAAATGAGGGTCCAAAGCCTCATCTAAGGTCAACAGTTTCAATGCGAGATGTTCTTAGCAGGAAGCAAGTTCTGCCTGAAGATTTTGTGGAGAAAAAGGAAATGGAACGTGGCCACCCCGAAATGCACCGAGTGGCTTTGAGCGAAATGCTTCATGCTCTGAGGGAGGATTTAACATTTCCTGCAAAAGTTGAGAAAGATGGAAATGATCAAAAGCCATTTTTGACACAGAGGAAGAAGTTCGGGTTCATCCACATATCACTTCCCCTGTCCAAGCCAAGTAAGAAAAAGACACAAACTTTGAACGCAATGTGACTCATTAGATTGAATAACAGCAACTCCTTGAGCACCAACAGTTTCAAATTCAGTTTCCTTGTGTTATTTAGTTGTGCTTCTGCTTATGTTAGCGTATTGAAGGTGTGGTTTTAATGTCTGTCTGTCTGTATAGGTGATTTATTAATCTGCACTATGCAGTGAGGGTTGGGATTTGTTACTTTAATTATGAGATGGATTTGGAATGAAATTCTTACTAAGATCAGAGTGCTGTTTGTGGTTTGAGCAGCTGCAATTATATTTCTTATCTTGTACTCAAGGCTCACATGGAGAATTGCTATTATCTCTTCAATCTTTAGCTTCTACTTAATCATTCACTTATGTGTAGTAGGCTTGTAGTTAATCAGATTGTATTGGAGGTGTGCTCTCTATCATTCACAAATGACCAAGCATTGTGACATTGTTAAATAGTTTCCTTGGCTCAAACCCATGTTACCATGCTAAATTAATATAGAATGTTTATTTCGTCTATTTGACTTATATGATTACTTAGTATCGTACGACGCATATACTTATTTTAGAGTATAAAAATAGGAAAATGCTAGGGAGACCAACTTTAGATACCAACTTGTGTACCAACTCTCTAATAGAGGTGGAGCCCACCAATACAATGGGTCCCATACTCTATTAGAGAGTTGGTACACAAGTTGGTATCTAAAGTTGGTCTCCCTAGCATCACCCATAAAAATAAAGTAAACAACACATTCATAACATGTCTCTTAAAACATATTTGTCACGTACGCGGAATTTTGTTATATTTTAATGAATCACTCTAGTATATATGTAGCCAAATAGTGTTCGTCTTAAATTTAAAAGCTTTGTGCTTTCACTAGTCACTAACTATTCTTATTAAAAATCGTTGTGCGCCATGCCGCCAATTCCACTTTTGCGCGAATTCTGGGTTACCGCGGGAAATTCCGGTTTTTGGTTTTTCACTTTTTACTCGTCTTTTCGCGTACCCTTCTCAGTTTTACAGCAACGTCCCGTCCCGCCCAAAATGTGTGCGTGCAAGTTAGCAACCCAAAATGTACTAAGCTACCGTGCACGGCTTGTGCCGTACGGACCAGACCACGTCGGCATAGTGGCGAAAAATTACAAGTGGGTTGGCCCACAAAATACATTGTGTATGCGCACTTAACCAGCAGCGTATCTTAGATAAGCTGTAAATCGAAAACTGGAAGTGCGCCAGTCCGCTCGTCTTCCACTAATTTACGGAAGTCCTATCAAATAAATGCAAATTTAATCTTCCCTGAAAAAAATAGTTGAAAAAAAAGAAGTTGCAGTGTTGCAGAGCATAGTGGTGCTTCAATGGCGAATCTGAGAAAGACCAGGAAGAGGGTTCATGGAATCCCTCGTGCTGCAGATGGAAGTGCTTTTCAAAAGTGGTATGGCATATAATCCATTATGTTCTTTTTTTTTTCTCTTTCTTTTTTGGGTTTAATTTAATTCTCTTCTAAATTTGGATGACATTTTGGGCTTCTTCTGATATGTTTGTAGCAACACCTGTGGGGCTTCGGTGCCCATTGCTTTGGCTGGCATGCACGAGTGTGATCTCAATCCGAAGGTGAAGAGGTTCAAGGGCGTATGCCTAGATGTTCAGCAACAGAGCTTTTATGACCAACTCATAGTCATGTCACCTTTTCATTTCTTCATGTAAGTTTTTAGATATAAAGTTACTTACTTTACTGCGTCTATTACTTGTTCTTAGTCTCAGTTGAATTTAATTTTGTGGGTTTATCAGGAAAGAGTTTACCAAGACTAGCAAAGCTGGAAATTGGGTTGCCATTAACCGAGAAGGGTTTGAGGCATGGAAGAACATGTCCGAGAAGGTAAAGAGTGAATCTTTTATCTTTATAAACCCTACCCAGTTGTTAAATTTTTGAATCCATGAGTTTTTATCACATTTCTTTTGGACTTTTTGCTTTGGTAGGAGAGGCAACCATATGTTGCTGAAGCTGATAAGGTTGACAAGGCTTATGAGAAAGCTTTGCTTGAAGAAGTAGATGATAAGCTAAAGGTAAAGCTAAAGTTGGAAAAAAAAATTCCAACTGTTTCGCCATCAATCCCAAGGCGATAAAATTTCCTTCTTCTTTCAATTCCATTGTTTTTATGATCTGTAATTGCTCATTTGTGATGCCCTTTGGTGCTCATAACGTTTCCAATTTCAATTGTAGGTCATGATGACCATTATGTTTTATACCTGTTAATCTACTGTTATGTATTTTGTTGATAGCATGCATAAATGCATATGCTTAAGCTTTTGTTCTGAACTAATGATATCAGGGTAACAATAAGAAAGAAAGAAAAGCTTTCTTCTCTTTTCTAGTTGTGTATTATGTGAATGTGACTTTCCTCCTCTTATATTTGCATATCCATGTAGTCAATTTGATATTAATCCATCTAGATCCTCTGCTCTCTATAGTGTATAAATCCTAGTCTGCTTTTTCCCATATACTCCAGAATGATTAATGACCTTATAACTAATCCTAGTCTCCTCCAGTAATTCAATTAATGAGAAGGTCATTGGTTGCAGGTAGATGATGAGGCAGATTCAGCGATGGCCGGGAACAATGAGAAGGCTGGTGAGGTATGTTTGCTTTAAGGCTTAGAATACGTTGCGGTTTAATGGTTGGTTTTGTAACTATCTATCTGGTTCTGGATCCGATTGTTTCCTACCTGTCTGCTTATGAACTTGTGTTTGTTTATATAATGTGGTTCAATCACAGTTTTATGGAGACTATGAGAATTCTGATGGCACTGATGAGCTTTGGGACAACTATGGTAGAGCTGGATCCTGGCAGACCTACGCTCGGTACGCTTGTGTCTAAAATTGCATTCCTCTCTTTCCTTGGCCTGCATTGTCCTGCTAATTCCCTAAACTTCATCCCCTCATGATACAGGCCAATAGGGTATGAGTTTCCCTCAGGCAAATGGAGTATGATTTTTGAAGACTCTCAAGTTTGAGAAATCGCCTTAAGGTTTCTTTTTCTTTTGCTGATCATTTTGGGCTGATGCCAGCATCCAATTGGCAATGGTGGAAAATCTACATCCTGAGATTATTTTCCCATTACCTGTTTTCTCAAAGGCAAGTCATTTTGGCTATTGTATAGTAGTAGTAGGAGTGGATTCTAACATTGAAAAAGTTCCACTTTTTTATATGAGATTGAGATACTTGAGAAGTAGATATTTTGTTTATATTATCCTTTGGAAAATGTCTCACCTAGCACTTCCAGAAAAAAGAGCTTCAAGTCTTTCTGTCAAACCCATCGGCTATGATTGTTTTAAGTACATGTTAATTTGCTAATTACCATTATTTGCTACTGGTTTCATGTGTATGCTAATTACCATTATTTGCTAATTACAAATCATGTGTAACATAATTATATAAGGGAAAAGGAGGGGGGGAGGTGGTGGGCCGGGTTGCGGGGCGGTGGTGTTAAATTAGAGGTATGATTGACCTAATATCCATCTAACTCCATTCCCAAGCCTTCTTGATCATAGGCCTCCTACTCTTCTCCTACTTGGAAATATGGTAAATGTTTAACCTCACTCACCCGAAAGGGCATCATGCATTAAATCCAACTCTCTTTTATACTTTAGAAAATGCTTTAAAATTCATTTATTTTTTCCAAAACTCTTTCATCTGTAGTATTGTGAGGTTTATATAAGGGAGACTTTGGAAAAACCCAAAGGAGAGAGAAAATTTTTAAAAGAAGCAAAAATGGACAAAATTACCCTTATTTATTTTTTAATTTCCTAAGAAATCCTTTACATTTGCATGTCTTTRGTTTGAAAGTTGAGAGGTTATTCTGTCTTTTTTGAAAAAGCCTGAAAAAGCTTTGGCTTTTTCCAAAAGTGAAAGTTTTTTTATGGGTAAAACCTAAATTTACTTTTATAATATAACTCATGAAAAATGTTGGAATAATATAAACATCCTAATATTTTCAATAAGTTACTACAATTTCATTCCAAGTACTTCCATTTTATTTTTTCTTTATTTTTTCTTTTTTTTGTTGTTGTCAAAGTTAGAAAGAGAGAGGAGGTTTTTCTCACACACATTGGTGCCACAAAATTTCAAACTTAAGACTACTGATCTGAAAGTCAAGACAAAGGCATAGTTTGGTCACATTTTAGCAATTTTGCAAAGACAAAGGCACAGTTAAATAATTCATGCCAGAGAAAAACTTTGAAAAATCAAGGATAAAAGAGAAGGAAAAAAAAATGTTGAAGGAGATATTCTCTTTTTAATTGTTATTGAAGGAGATATTCTCTTTTGGTGCGAAATAAATAAGAAATATTTATTATAAAATAAGATGAGGGCGGTCACTTATCTGAAAAAAAAAAAAAAAAAAAAAAACATTAGGAAGAAAAAACAGATTTGATCTCTCTCTGAGATACTGATAGCACGTGATTTGCACTGAGAAAGGTAAAACGTACGGTCACGTGGACTTCATAGCAATCTCAAACGAGCACCCCATTAACAAAAGATTTTTACAAAATTTTACTCCAAAAAAGAAAAAGAAGAGAAAATAATTATATATTTATAATAAATAAATAAAAAATCGAAGTAAAGCAACTTCTCTCGCAGGGCTTGGAGGCTCTGTATTCATCTCTGATGGACTGTGCTTGCAGCAATTTCAGAAGCTCGTCTTTGCTTCTTCTCGGGCGATCCCCATCTCTTCATCCACACTATTCGTTCCCTTCCAAGCTCAGATTCTTGGTATGCCTTTCCCTATCTTCTGTAATTTTCGTGTTTTAATTTGGCTGTTGATTGCTTCTAATTCACAGACACTGAAGCGTTTGAACCTGGCTAAGCATGCCCGGGTGGTAAGGAGTGCTTGTGGGTTCAACGAAAACGGCTCTGTTAATGGGTTTTCCGTCACACCCAACAAGCTTTTCATGCAAGAGGTACTGATTGTTCCCCTTCTAATGTTTTCTTTATTTATTGGGTATTTGTGTACGTTGTGAAAGGTGAGCTTGAAAAGTTTCGGTTTTTAATTCTAAGTTTGCTTCTTTTTGTTTGTGTGTGTGTGGAAAATATTGGTGAACCAGAGTTTCTGGGTTTTGTTTTTGTTCTTCAGAAAAAGAAAAGAAAAGGATAGGTGATTTTGATGAGCTTAATGTTTTTCCTTCTCTTTTTTGGCGTTTCAGGCAATTGGAGCTGAATATGGAGAAGGTTTTGAGACTTTTAGACCAGATGGGCCTCTCAAGGTTGATGTGGTAAGGATATGGGGTATATGTATATCAGCCAAATTGTTCTTTATGATGTTCTGTCAAATTTTTTTACTCGTTATACTTTCTGGCTCTCTTAGAGCATAGGCAAGAACTTACTAGTGTTAATTCTTATTTTGAGTAGGATTTTTTGAACGACAGACTCCAAGAAGGTTTTCTTCAACGTATACGATATGCCATGAAACCTGATGAAGCGTATGGTCTTATTTTCTCTTTTGACAATGTTGTGGTAAGTTTTTGTAACACTCATTAGCTATACTTTGAAAGAAAAAAAAAAAACACTCATTAGCTATATGTTTTGAAGTTTTGGTGGTTAGAAATGATATGCCAAAATCATCAAGAAAAAGATTTAAATGTGCAATTATTAAATGTGTATATTATGTGTTTCAGGCTGATACTCGAACATTGAAATTAAATTCTTGGAAGCAACTTGCCTCAGAAGAGGGTATGCAACCATTTCTTCCCTTTTATAGCCCATGGCAGGCCTTTCAGTGCATTCTCAATGTTGGATAAAATGCTGAACTGGTTTTCCATCTGTTTTGTGTGCTTCTAAAACTCTTTTTTTTTTCCTTCTTTTTGGGAAGCCCGGAGGCTAAGATATTCGAGATTTTCCTGACTGTTTTTAGTTTCATTAGCAGTTGTTTCTGATTTTATACTTTCTTTTGTTCCTAAATCTTTTATTCTTTGTCAGGAAAGGAAATTCCTGAAGATGCGGATGTGCAAGGACGAATGCTTTATGCAGGTGCTGATCATGTGTTGCATAAGGTTTGGGATTAGTGTTCATTTAAGGATTTGTGGTTATCTAAATAGTCAGATAAGATGCAGTGTTTTGAATAGTAAATGCATCTCTTATTAGACAGTAATATTTCTACAAACTCTGATTGTCTAGATAAAAAATTATTGAGTATAGAGAATTTAAGAGACAATGGGGTTTTAGAGCTGCTTTTAATAAAGCAATTCTGTACAAACAAAATGGAGCATTAGACTGCAAGTTTTGGTTCCCAGTAAATTATGTTAAATTTGGCAAGATTTAAAGAAGTGTAGCTCCATCTTTGAGAAGGTTATGATCCTTGGCAAAAGCAATATTGATCAGGAACCATATGATTAAGACATTCCAAGTGAATGTCTTGCTCCTGAGGTATCTCTGTTGAGTAGTCTAGCTTTTATGTCAATAATTTATCTCTTTGAATTCTTTTTCTCTGATGCATTGTTGCATCTTTTATGATATTTTTCTTCATAACTCATGAAGAAAATAAAAAATTATTTTTAATCATGACCAATTAATGCATTTTGGGATTAAATACCGTTCCTGCAATTCAACTTTCTTTATCTATAACTTGTGGTGGTTGCTTGCATTTTTCTATTTATAGTCTAGTAAAATTTATGGTTTATTTCCTATAAACCATCACACTGGATACTCATATCGGATGCACCTCATAAGTCTCCAAAAACTTTCAGCTTTTACTCTGGGATGAAGCAGAAGGAGAACTAGATAGATTGGCGTTAAGGTTTTCACAGCTATATTATGATAATCTTCTCAGGGTGCGCGTTAAGCTGTTTATAATTTATTTAAGGTTTGTCTCTTACATGCAACTACTGATGTTATGTACTTTTTCCTTTTCCAGCTTAGTAAACCTGTGGAGGGGCTCAAGGAATGGCTAGATGCTGTATCCACAGCTCGTATCCCTTGTGCTGTAGTTTCAAGTCTTGATCGGATAAACATGACAGAAGCCCTAGAACGAATGGAACTCAAGAAGTATTTCCAGGTTGGTGTACTTTTGAATTACACAAAACTTTCCAACGGAAATTACAACAAAGTTGAGTGCTTTATAACCAAACCCCAGCGGAACTTGTGATTTGTAATTTCCCATTGAGAGATGTGAATGATAAACCCATGGTGATGGATTTCTGTTAATTCCACTTACATCACACACCGTACCTGATTGTTGTCATTGTGGGTTACAGGCAATTGTGACAGAGGAAGATGGAATGGATTCAATAGCTCATAGGTTTCTTTCTGCAGCTATGAAGGTATTTCCTGCAACTTACTATTACTAGTGTATAAATATGTACTTCTAGTGTCACCATAAAGGTCAGCTCTCCACTTAAGTCAGACTGTGTCTGGAATCAGTCTGTATCTTCACATGTTATTGTATACGACAATACAATTAATTTTCTTGGGATCATTCTCTAACCCAATCTATTATTCCACTTGCAGCTGGACCGAAAACCATCGAAGTGTGTAGTGTTTGAGGATGAGCCTAGAGGTATAGCTGCTGCCCACAACTGTACAATGATGGCGGTGGCATTGATCGGTGCCCACCCTGCGTATGTATTCTCATCCTCTTCACCCTTGATAGCACTGTTTAGATGTCCCATGAATATAGAATACACCTACGGATACACATTCAGATACGCATACATTGAAGTACTCCTTAACTATGTACGAACACGTTGTACTATATATCCTGATCGAGATTGATGGTGGCACACGCAGGTATGACCTGGTTCAGGCAGATCTTGCAGTTGCTAGTTTTAATGAACTTTCAGTGATCAATCTCCGAAGACTATTTGCAAACAAGGGTTCTACATTCATGGACTTACAAAAGCAGGTTATAGAAAAATCTCCACCAAAGAGGAAGCTTACAATAGATACTATTTTCTGAATTCTTTTTTCTCTTCTTCTAATTCTCTCCCCATCTTGTAATCTAGTAGCTGATCATCTGCTTTTTCCTTTCTTTTTTCTTGGTTTGTACCTGATCTCGTAATTTTATTTTTTTTCGTCTTTGATATACAGCTATTATAGTGAAAAGCTCATTTCTGATGTTATACACAAAAATTAAATATAAAAAAAACGCTTCCATTGACGTCTCAGTATTTAAATCTTAGAACTCCAATAAATAATCAATGGCCAATTGTTATAATTTATAATTGGGAAGTGAATTTGATTATTGGAAACACATGTTTCAATCTGCTTTCGCTTTCAAAATACAAGAGCAAAGTTTCTATGAGGTAAGGTTGGCCTCAAAATTTCGTTCCTTGATGTTGGAGAAGGCTGGGGACCTCAATTTTCAATGGATTAAATTTGTTTGTATTATTATTTGTAAGCAACGACACGTCGTCATAGGATGAATAAACGACAGTTGTTGAAGCGCTTCATTGTCGTTACCGTTGACTGTTGGAGTGGTGGGGACATGGCAAAAATCAGCACCGGTGTGGAAATCCCCTTATCGTTATTGTCATCCTCCTCTGACAGACTTATTCTCCCTTTTCCATCTTCGCTGAGAAGAGAGAGAGATATGCGAAGAGCTTGGAGTTAGAGAGAGACCAATTAATTATCTTCGCATCCAAACATGTCCTGCATTCACAGCTACGGCTCCATAGCTTCCTTCTCTGTTCCCTCCTCACCTTCCTTTACACGAAGATCCAGATGCGCCTCCAAGCCTAAGCTCCTCTGTGCACTCGGAGGTAATTCAATAACACGGCGTCGTTTCCATGCTTAATTTGAAAGCTACGACCTGGGTTTTGTAGGAAATGGTCTAATTGATGTTGGGTCTGTTCAAATTTGGTTCTTTTATTTAGCACACAATCGTATGCTTGCCAAGTTTGAATTTTGCCCTCTTGTCTCAATGTCTCTCCCAGATACTCATTTTGTCTTTCACATTGTAATTCATGTGTATTTGATTCAGGGAGTGTGGCAGAACCCAAAGTTACCTCTGTTGCTGAGCCGCTTTTGCTCAATGCGGTTCGTGGGGACGATGTTGAAAGGCCCCCAGTTTGGCTCATGAGGCAAGCAGGGAGGTACATGAAGGCAGGTTCATTATTTATATATATATATATATATATATATTGCTATCTCATTCTCTGTTAATTATTTCTTAGCTCTTGTAAGGCCTAAGACTGGAGTGGCTACTTCTCTTCTGCTTAGATACGTTCACTAACTTATTTCAGCATTTGTATATGATATGACAGAGTTATCAAACTCTCTGCGAGAGGTATCCGTCGTTTCGGGAAAGGTCTGAAAATGTTGACCTTATTGTCGAAATTTCTCTACAGCCCTGGAAGGTTTTCAAGCCTGACGGAGTAAGATGCCACTCTGGGATTCATCGTTGGTTGTTTTCCAGTTTAGCCACTTACATTTTGTAGTTTTGTTACTTGTTTCTTTTTCTCACAAGTCTCTCATGTTTGTGACAGGTCATTTTATTCTCTGACATTCTTACTCCTCTCTCCGGGATGAATATACCATTTGACATTGTAAAAGGCAGGGGTCCTGTAATATTTGATCCTCTACATACAGCTGAGGATGTTGATCAAGTAAGAGAATTTGTTCCTCAAGAGTCAGTTCCATATGTTGGGGAAGCATTGACAATCTTGCGAAAAGAGGTCTAACTCTATGCCCCCTTATTGATTTCAAACTTTTTATATCTTTATGATTTCACTGTGAACTAGAGCCAATTATATGTATAAATCACTAAATTTAGCATCTTTGCTGATATGGTGTCAATAATTTTTCTGATGAGAAGGATCAAAGGAAAAAAAAAATCTCACATGGTATTTGGAAGAGAGACCAGAGTCTTTTCCAAAATTGTGCAGAGATCCATTAGAGCTTTACAATATTATGTTAGAAAGGATCCTGGAAGATTTAACGCTACAAACCATGGCAATCTGTCCTAAATGCTACCTTGGAGACTTTGAAGTAAAGAACATGAAATTTTTTTTACATAGACAGTTACTAATAACCTTCTCTTGTTTCACATGTCTAACTGGATGTTTTAAATCTCATTATTAGTTTATTATGTAGTTTACATTTTGAAGCTTTATAAAGGTACTCATTTTATTTCATGAAATTTGAAAAGGTGTACTCTGCTACAGCCAGCATTATAACCTTTGGTATCCTCACCCATATCTTTACGTTTCCAGGTAGATAATCAGGCAGCAGTGCTAGGTTTTGTTGGGGCTCCTTTTACCCTTGCATCGTATGTGGTGGAAGGTGGTTCATCAAAACACTTCACAAAGATTAAGAGATTAGCCTTCTCTCAACCGAAGGTAATTCTAGTGCTGCTCATATCTAGTTTTACGTAACTTGAGGTCTGTAAGCTTGGATACAAATGTGCTTTAGTGCTCTTCCTTGGTGATACACCGTTGACTACCTACTGGGGCATATTGAGCCCGGTTACAGCATTTCCTATTTGGGTTCTTTTTTGGTGTGACTGAAGGCCTGAAACTTAGATGCAAGTCGTTCCCCTTTTTACTTTTTTTTGGGTCTTTTATCTTCCATTTTTTTTTTATCATCATGGTTACATGCATTGTGAGAGAGCCAATAAGTAAGGTCCTTTAGCATCCATCTTCCCAAATTTGCTCCACGATAGTTCTACTAATGATAATTGACTCTCATCATCCAACGCCTTTATATTATTTCACCTTCAACTTGGTTAGTAGCTCCTAGGGTACTCCCTTTGTGAGAAAATTTTTGGTTTCAAACCCATCTTGCGACATTCACCAGTACTTTTGATGTTTTTTGGGAGTGTTGCATTGTTAATGAAGGAGTGAATATCCATTTTCTAATCCACAAAAAATCTCCTTTGTTTTCTTTTTTAATGTCTTCTCCCCAATTTTCTGCCTGTTGACAAACTTTGTTGAGCTATGGTTCTTTCCTCAGGTCCTCCATGCATTACTTCAGAAATTTACAACTTCGATGACAAAGTATATTCGATACCAAGCTGATAGTGGAGCTCAAGCTGTTCAGATATTTGACTCATGGGCCACAGAGCTCAGCCCTGTTGATTTTGAGGAATTCAGTCTCCCATACTTGAAGCAAATTGTGGATGGTGTGAAAGAGACCCATCCAGATCTCCCTTTAATCCTTTATGCAAGTGGATCTGGGGGTCTGCTTGAGAGGCTGGCTTTGACGGGTGTTGATGTAGTTAGCTTGGACTGGACTGTTGATATGGCTGAAGGTAGACGACGACTGGGACCAAATATAGCAGTTCAAGGTAATGTGGATCCTGGTGTTCTTTTTGGTTCAAAGGAGTTCATCACCAGCCGAATAAATGATACGGTGACGAAAGCTGGTAGAGGGAGACATATTTTGAATCTTGGCCATGGCATTGTAGTAGGTACACCTGAGGAGAATGTTGCTCATTTCTTTGAGGTTGCTAAAGGAATCAGATACTAAAAATTTTATTTAGATCGAATGAATTTCTGCTTAGTTCATTGAGCTCCTTTCTTTGTAACTTTTTGTTCCAATTTTATCCCCTGTTAAATTAATTATACTGGTCTTTGTAATTTGTTGAGGCCTTCCTTTTCTATTGAGGCTATTTAGACATGCAAAGCCTTTCTGTGCAACTCCTTAAACAGGGACACAAGTGGCGTTTGTTTATGGATTTAACAGCTAATTAGTGTATGAAATCTTACACTGCATTTTCAACGAATATATGCAAGCACTCATTTCCGGGATTCTGGGTGAAGAAGATTTAATTATATAGTCTCTGACATGTACTTCAAGATCACGTATATATAAGCTTGGTTGTTCACCTACCAAGCTTGCCCCAGCTAATGATGAACTTGTTGGTGCATCTCTATTATATAATAAGTTTTCAGTAATCAGCACCGGCTAATTTTTTTTGGGGCTTTCTTTTCTTGGTGAATAAGTTAATGCAATCCTTTTTTTTTTTTTTTTTTTGTTTTTTTTGAGGTACATTTTTAGCAGCTTTCTTTTTTGCTTAATAAAACCTTGTCCAAATCTTCCTTTTCTTCTTTTTGGTAGGTTGGTGTTTGGTCATTTTCAAAGCCATCTAAGAAGTAAAAAGCCACTGAAACGTGCAACATCTGAAATTTGTCAAAGATTTTATACCATGGGGCATGGAGAGCATGAAGCATGCATGCCTCTTATTTATTTATTTTTTTCTTGCTAGCTAGGTTGGTCCACGAGAATATGATCAATCATTAAACCTAATTAAGCATGAACATTACAAACACCGAATCCCACCGTCACTAATCATCAAGATTAAGACAACGCAACGTCACGAATCCCACCGAATCCCAGCAATGAAGCCTATGACTCTTTATAAGGAACAAACATACAAGAGTAAAATACGTTCTAGAATGATGATTAAGGCCATTTAATTGTGAATTAGTTTAATTATCAGCCTTGTAAAATAAAATAAAATTTTATTAAAATGAGTAGACAAACTGCAAACCAACCGGCGGGGGCCTCGAGCGAGCTGTCACAATTTGGTTGGTTTCCGAGTTCTAACTAAGGTAGTAAAACAAGAAGGCATGGTGACAGACGTATATAGACCGACCTTCCTTAACAACTTCAATACGAATTTAGTGGAATATACAAACGGCCCATAACGTTTGTAACACATTGCTTTTTGTATCCTCTCATTTCTATCTTTCTCTTTCCTTCCAACGTTCAGATCCTGTGGAGGCTTTGTGTCTTCTCCTCGAAGGTAACCTCTTCACTTTCTTTTTCTTCCTTTTGATTTTTTGCCATTGTTGTTTGTTCTTTTGTCTTTCAGTATATTTGACTGCTTTAACTTTATCAAAAATATGTGTCACGATATGCAAACATTAACGTTGTCCCGTGTTCTTGGAATTATAGAGATGGCTTGTGTATAGATTTGCGTTTCTTAGTTTTCTTCCTTTCTCTCTTTCTTTGGTTGTGGCTTGGAAACTTTCCTCAGTTTTGTATCAGCATCTTCTCCGTTCTGAAAAAAGCTAATTAAGAGGTTTATTTCTTGACTTGAGCTCTTCACTCTGTTTTCATAGACATTGATTTGTTGTGCCTGGCCGAATACAGATTGCGTATATGGATTTCGATGATCCGTAGGAGAATTTGTTTGATGATCAGCAATTTAATTTTAAGATTTGCTTTGTTTGATTGCTTAATTTTGATGATCTTGAGGAACTTGCATTGAGTTCTATATAGGAAAAGTAACTTTTACCTTAGTTTTGATACATCCCTCTGGTCAGTGTGGTGTATCTGAATTTTTGGTTGATGAATTAGATGACAAGGTTTTCAGTATAAAAAAAAGAAAGATAGAATGTGGAACTTCCTTTTTATTAATTGTTAGTCTCAGAATGATAAGCATTAGCATATCTATGTGTTTATTGTTATAAGGATTGTTCTGGTACTTTCTTTTGGGAAACCTTAATCATTTTCCTGCTGGGCTCTTCGCTTTCTCATGCAGTGCAAAATACAGCCATCGAGGAATGCAAAAAGATGTGCTTTTCTTTCATCAAACCCTTTGAAATAGATTTCACTCTGGCCTGCCCTTGTACATTCTCGATGAGGTTGGATCCTAAACACACAGTGAAACTGAGATCAGGGTCCAAATATTGCAAATTGAAGCCGCAAAGAGAGTTTCTGATGCGTTGAATGGCGCTCTTGCCTGTGAGTAAAATTTCTCATAGTAGCAGGATATATAGCACATTATTATTAGTATTGTTGTTGTGTATTAATTAGAGTTAAAAGATTTGGAATGGAAAATAAGGGTAAGGTGTTGATGCAAAAGTATGAGATTGGGAGATTGTTAGGCCAAGGAAACTTTGCTAAGGTTTATCATGCAAGGCACCTCCAAACTGGCCAGAATGTAGCCATTAAGGTAATTAACAAAGAGAAGGTTACGAAAGTTGGCCTAACTGATCAAACTAAAAGAGAGATATCTGTTATGAGATTGGTTAAACACCCAAACATAGTGCAGCTTTATGAGGTCATGGCTACCAAAACCAAGATCTACTTTGTTTTGGAATATGTCAAAGGTGGTGAGCTTTTTCACAAGGTATCAAAAGGAAGGCTCAAGGAGGACATGGCAAGGATGTATTTTCAGCAGCTGATCAGTGCTGTTGATTTTTGCCACAGCAGAGGTGTTTATCACCGTGATTTGAAGCCGGAGAACTTGCTGTTAGATGAAAATGGAACATTAAAGATATCAGATTTTGGGTTGAGTGCCCTTGCTGAATCTAAGAGGCAAGATGGCCTATTGCACACAACTTGCGGAACTCCTGCCTATGTAGCTCCTGAAGTTGTAGGTAGAAAAGCCTATGATGGTGAAAAAGCTGACATTTGGTCTTGTGGGGTGATCTTATATGTACTATTGGCTGGTTGCCTGCCATTCCATGATACAAATCTTATACAAATGTATAAGAAAATAGGCAAAGCCGAGTATAAATGCCCCAGTTGGTTTTCAGTTGAAGTGCGCAAGCTTCTGTCAAGAATCCTCAACCCCAACCCAAATAAAAGGATTCTCATTTCAAACGTAATGGAAAGTCCTTGGTTTAGAAAAGGGTTCAGCTCCAAATCCATTACAACTATAACAGAAGTCGAAAAACGGGCTTTGGTGGATGTTGATGCAGCATTTGATAATTGTGACAGCAGTGATCATAATACTGAGGCAAAGCAAGAGTTGGCCAGACCTACCAATTTGAATGCTTTTGATATCATCTCTCTTTCAAGTGGATTTGATTTGTCTGGTTTGTTTATGGGAAAAGATACAAAGAAAGAAGCACAGTTCACATCTGTGCAGTCTGCCTCATCAATTATATCTAAGCTGGAGGACATTGCCCAGCAGCTGAGGCTGAAAGTAAACAAGGATGGAGGGTTATTGAAATTGGAGAAATCCAAGGATGGCAGGAAGGGGGCATTGTCCATAGAGACTGAAATTTTTGAGTTCACTCCATCCTTCTATCTAGTTGAGATGAAGAAATCCAATGGTGATACATTGGAATTTAAGAAGATACTGAAGGAGGATATAAGACCAGCTCTCAAAGATATTGTGTGGGCATGGCAAGGTGAGGAGAAACAGTAACAAAACAACAACAGCAGCATTCTTCCCAACTGTGATATATCTCATTATTCTTGAGTGATCTAAAGCTTTTCTAATTTTGAAGTTTTGTTTTACTGTGATATATTATTATTATATCTGGCCTCAATTGAAACTGCAAGGTTCAAGTCAAATATTATTATGAGTGAGGCCTAAAATCTTCCCTTTTATCAGTCTAATCTTTAACAAAATATCAAAGCTTATACCTGAGCTCAATATAAACACAATCTTTATATGTACATTTTCTGCATTTCCCATACAATATTTGGAAACCATGGCAAAGTTTATAAGCTAACCTTCATCACAAATTCAGACCCATCAGGTGGACTCAACTATTTGGGCAATACTTCTTGCCTGCTTCCCGATAAAGAGATCTTCCTGTCAATAACAGAAATGTGGAAGTTCCTACTTACAAAGGGAGGAGGAAAGTATTTTCCCTATTCGGGTCTCAGATTCTTTATCACCATACGCAGAGCCATGGATAGGTTTGGCTAGGCTCTGAACTTTTTTGGGCTCAAGCCATGAATTGTATTGAAATGGCTAGTGACAAAACATATCCATTTTACACATCTTTATCCACACAACCAAAAAAAAATTATTTGAGTCACTTGTCATGATAAAGGTATCCGACTTTTTATCATCATCATCATTTGGAGCAGCTGGCATGAACCCATGTTAGCATATTCCATCTGATTGCTGCACCTGCATGGCACCAAATTAAGCAAGATGCACAAAAAAGAAAGGAAAAAAAAAAAGCACGACATTGTGAAGCATATTTCTATTTTAGTTTTGCCACCCCTAAATTCCAAGACCTTAAAAACCAACCATTTTTAATTGGTTAATCATCAGAATCTGGTCAACAAGAATCATCGACTTGGGATGGGCCAACACATGGTTGGCCACGTGACCCCCTCCTTCGAATTTGGTGGAATCAAAGGGCAGGTAATGCTGCTGGCAACCCACAAGGATTTGACTCATAATTCAAATTCCGATTCTGAATTGATTAATTGAATTTAATTAGTGTGGAAAAATAATGCATAAAAGTTTAGGTTTGGGGTTGGAGATTAGAGGGGAAGATATAATGAAAAACTTTTTATTAGTATTAGAAACGTTTCAAGGGCAATGATGAGAGAGAGCCCACATGATATCCACAAATATAAGAAAATGGTAAAAGAAACAAGATTGGTTCTCCACTGTCCCATTGAAGATCGACAAAGAAGACAGAAGAAAGAGATGGTATATATATCATAACCATCCTAAATTGTCCCCACCTCATAAGCCATAAGGGGTTCCATCTCCACTTGATAAAGCACATGCACCATACTCTTTTCTTTTTTTCTTTGCCTTTTAATTTGGCCCATGGAAAAAATATTGTAATTTAATTATATATTGAATATATTCTACTTTAATCTAATAGATCAAAAATACGGAAGTAGGTATTCAAACTCGAATGCAAAATGAGAAGCACATCCACTCTAACTAATTTAGCTAAACCAATATCTACAATTATACACTACATATTAAAAATGGGACACTCAAAAATATATAATATAGCAGATAAGACGCATGAAACTTGAGTTGCCTGGTGTGATATGCCTCAGAGATGGGCTCTACCACTTTAATATAGGGCTGGCAATGGGTCGTGTCGTGTCGGGTTCGTGTCGTGTCGGGATAATAAACGTGTCAAGAATGCTCAACCCGAACCCAACCCATTTAATAAACGTGTCGTGTCGGGTTCGGGTCGTCTTTTATCGTGCGGGTTTCGAGTCGTGTAACGGGTTCATAAAGAATAACATACATGTTACAAAACTCACAACCGAAAAAATTTTAATTAAAAAAAAACAGAGAGAGTAGAGAAAATATAAGGAAAAGAAAGAAAGAAAAAAGATAGAGAGAGGAGAGAAGGAAAAGAAAGAAAAAAAATAGAGAGAGAGAGAGAGAGAGAGAGAGAGAGAGAGAGAGAGAGAGAAGATTGAAGGAAAGAAAGAAAGAAAAAAGAGAGATGAGAGAAAACTAAAGAGAAAGAAAAAAAAAGAAAAAAAAATGAGAGAAGAGGAAAGGAAAAGAGAGGAAAAAAAAAAGAGAGAGGAGAAGAAAGAAGGAAAAAAAAAGAAAAAAAAAGAGGAGAAGGGAGATGGAAAAGAAAGGAAAACTCAAAAGAAAAAGAAACATTATAAATATCAAAAGTCATACCATAAAATCACAAAGTTGGTTGTAGCATGATGGATAAGATGTTTGAGAAAATGAGGATGGGAGGGGTTCGAAACCCCTTGTGTGTTGTGTTGAAGTCTCCATTTGTCTTTATTTTTTAGTGGGTTGTACACGGGTTGACACGACCCGTGACACGACCCGTTTAATAAACGGGTTAGATATGTATTATAGCGGGTTGACCCGAAACCCACCCGTTTATTAAACGGGTCAGAACGGGTTGACCCGAAATTGACCTGTTTTTTTATCGTGCGGGTTGAACCCGCTAATTTCTCGTGCGGATTTCGAGTCGTGTATCGGGTCGTATCCGAAATTGCCACCCCTATATATAATTAATGGGATAGTTTTGAGTGGATAATTCATGTTTGTAGGGGTTTTGTTTCCTTATCCTTATTCTATTGGTTGTCATGTCATTCATGTAACTTTCACGCTTACCATTTTGAAGATATTATAGGCGACCATGAGAAAGCCTACGTCTTTGCCAAGCAAACCAATGCCTTCTTCATTATACATTCAATTCAAAGGAAAAGCAACCTCTCTCTCTCTCTCTCTCTCTCTCTCCCCTCCCCAATATTATCACTCTCTTGATCACATACTATGTCAAATCTTTTTCAACTTCAAAGTTGAACAGTGACTAATATATATTAAGGTTTTCTAATGGTGTTTTTTTTATTTCCGTTCGTTGTTAATTACATTTGTAGACAAATTGTGGGGTTCAATTACAACAAGGAACCCCAATCCCAAAGGTGGATTTAGCAAAAGAAAAAGTTAGGATTAGAATTACATACAATTTTTGCTCAAGAAAAGTCCAAATTAAGTCCATATATATATATATATATATTATATTCATGAGATATAGGTGGAGAGGAAGAAAAAAAGTTTAGATCTTTTGGATGGCTGGAAGCAACATATGGGATTTGAGAGATTGGGATATTTGAAGCAACTTGTACTTCAACATCAAATCACCTTTCACTAACCAAAGGAAAGCCGAAAGAGCTTTGTCCTGCATGCTTTCAAAGAAATATATATATATATATATATATATATATATGGAAATGTATGTAGACTGTGGAATGCCAAAAAAATAAAAATAAAAATAAAAAGGAAAAAGCTTCTTACCTTCTTCTTGGCCATTCAAAAGTCTCACACTATGGATGAATCAAAAAATAGTGCCACACTAAGGAAATCGTGGGCCCAATACCAAGTGTTATTAGTGCATTGTTTTTTATTTTTGTCGAAATTGGTTGGGGATTCAGTGAAAAATCCTATCATTAGGGAATAAGAAATGTTTCTTACACTAAGCATATCCCACTTAATTATGGATTTGCTTTAAACAATGCAAAAGTTAGATATTACGCTTGATCTGGTAAATAAACGATTCTCAATCGTTGATGCATGTAAGATTCATATGGATGAAACAATCATAGTAGAAAAAAAATATTTGATCATCACGAAATTCAACTTACATCACCCTACTAGATGACATGATTGTACAAGTGGGGCAAATTGCGGGTCCAGCAAACCTAATGATAATATGAGATGCCATTTTTCTAAAACTAATTAAAACCCTTCTCAAATATGTCCTCCATCATTGTCGGTTTAACTTATACAAGAAAGAAACTTTGTCTTAAATGATATATAACATATGATTATTACTTTTCTGGACTTTAAAAAGTTTCTCATGGTGTGGGGCGCGGTGGCCAATTCCTGCTTAATCCGAATCCCTCAAGGATTTATCCCTTTGTGCTTGTCATAATCATCTAAAGGAAAATTTTACATTACCATGATATGATTATAATTCCCCTCACAGAAAGCAGATAAATAATGGCATCCAGCTGAAGAGGCACGACTGATCACACTGCTTAAAACCAGCTTATTCATTAATAATATTATAATTACAATGGCAGCAGGTAAATATGATTTGCTGGTGGAAAAAAAAAAAAGTCATCACGGAACAGGTAGGTCGGTTTGGCATGGAAAAAGAAGGGCGCAATTTCTTTTTCTGAATGGTGTCTGTTTTTTCAACACCAAATAGCTGGCATGGCAGCTTCTTCTTGGGTTTCTTTCTTTCTTTTCTCCTCTTTAATTCTCCTGGAACAAAAAAGCCTGCAAATTTATAGGCACATTTTAAAGCACATACCTAACTCGAACAACTTTGAGCCCCATTTTCATTTACTATGTTGATTTTTGACATATATATATATATATATATAATACATACATGTCTGTGAGCTGCTCTGCAATTTCTGATATGATCAGAGAGTCTTCTTTTCTTGCCCATATCCTGTCTGAGTAAGTGTCCATGGAAGTAGATATGGCATTCAATTCTGAAAACTACTGTGCCTTCACCAACAAGGACACCGCTCTCGTGAAGTTGTCACTCAATAATTGAAGAGCTTTACACACTTGCTTGAATTTATGAATATGTTCATCAAATTTCTTTTAATTAATTTCTATACATGGTGGATTTGGGGCCTCTCAAACTTTGACAATTTGCCAGAATTAATGACTCTCATGAATCATGATAGATAGTCACCCAACTTTGCATGCACACGTACGGAAGATATCACAGTAATTGGACTATTAGGCCCTCTATCTAGATAAGAAAGAACAAAAACATCAGTTCAAATGCGTATTTACAATAGTCGCTCATGCGTGCGTAATTAGTTGTCATCAATTATAAAGTTGTGAAATTCATTTAGTTGTCATCAATTATAAAGTTGTGAAATTCATTTTCATTAACGATTCACTGACTGTGACTATCTTTAACATCACTTGTACACTCTTAAGAAAACATTAATTTGGTTGAATAGTTCAAAATTGACAGACGGGTTTTACTGATTAACAGCTTGGTTAGAATAAGAGGTTACCAAAAAAATAATCTTACGTGGAATCCACTATTAGATCCTTGAAAGGTGGGAATTATTGCAGTTTGACCCCAAGCTTTCTATATATATATATATATACTCGCTCCAGCTGCGCAAGTTGCATCATAACTTTAAGCACACAACACACAGAGGCAGACGAAAGTTCTTATGCTGATAATCAAGGTTGATCCCGATTGGTAATTTGGTTTCAATTAATTAATCGCTAACGTTGATTTAAAATAAATAACAAAAACAAACAAAATAAGTATCAGCTATGAATATTCTCCTTCCAATTTCAATCTTCGGAGTCAAGCAGAGAGGAAGAGGAAGGCCACAATCACTTTGGTAACCCCCGCTGAACAATCTCAAGCCAGTTTAATATTTTGAAAAATATATTATGAAATGATTATTAGGGAGAGCGGTGGTGTCGACGTTGAGTGTGAAAACACAGAAACAACAAAGTAGCCGCAGTTTTCATAACAAAATGCTAATTAAACTATTAAGACAAGAAGAACAATTTGTACTGCAATTTTTTCTCTGGTTGATAAAAGTCAACTTCTGCCTCTCAAGGCATTACCTGTGGGTTTTATTATTTATTTGTCTCCACCTGCGATCATCATCACTTTTAAATTTGGAAACTGGACGGCAGCAGCAGCCACAGCCACTATCGTTACATGTTCCCACGTTCTATGAACCAAAATGAGTGGTTGAATCAAAACAGACACCATATATATATATTTGACTTTGAACTTTAACCAATTTGGTTACGGGTCTTGGTGGGTTTGGTCTGGTCACAATATTTCAGGTTGAGAAATAACACCACAGCTCACAATTGATTGTGTTCTTCTTTGAAGTGACATATGCATTACTTATAAAGTTTTTTAATTTAATCTCACCTCACAAAACAAGAGTGTCCCTATCCTTCATAATTTCATTTTAATAAATATATGATAATGATCGTCCTATTTGACCACATATGAATGCTTTGGCAAAAACGTTTATGTCAAAAATAAAAATAAAAAATTTCCATGATTGTTGCTGTCAAGATTATGTTTAGGGAATTTCTTTCAAAGAAAGAGCATGATTAGGTAACCAATTAAGGGTAAATTCAATGCATAGTTTTTCTTCAACTTTCACATCATGATTAGTAAGAAAGACAAAAGATGCAATCAACGTTTTTATGTTTTCGTCTGTCAAGAACGAATGCTCTGACTTTATTTTAAAAGATAAAATTGTTATAATTTATGCAATATATATATTAGTCAAAGTCTATTTGGGAAATTTATATGTTTATTTGAAATCAGACAGGTCATGAATCGGAAAATTATGAATATGGAAATAATGAGTTAGAATTAGATCGACTACTCCCTAACTAAAATAATTCATGATTTTTTAGGTAATTAGGAATAAGAATAATTGTGATACTCATGTGCTAGTAAATGTAGACGAAATCCTCAATATGATACCCATAATTCAAATACCCATCCTGACTTATTTTGTGTAAGTGATGTCATTAGAGAAGTTCAAGTCATTATTGGCGATTTAGTTGAGATTATTGTTG
Source organism: Prunus persica (assembly GCF_000346465.2). Classification (NCBI taxonomy): domain Eukaryota; kingdom Viridiplantae; phylum Streptophyta; class Magnoliopsida; order Rosales; family Rosaceae; genus Prunus; species Prunus persica. Next base: position 27,071,699 of record NC_034010.1, read on the forward strand.
ACAAAACAAGATATTAGCACAGTAATAAAATTATATAGTTTTTTTTTCTAAACGTAGGTGAGTGAACGTCAATTGTTGATGCAAGTGATGATAGCATTTGATACATCCACAGTGAACAACCAATCATGTGTTACTTGAGATTGTTAGCACAACTCTAAACACAAAACCAACACTAAAAAGATCCAATAGAAATACAATTTCCAACTTTGGAGATACCTTTCACTGCATAAAAGATCCCTCTCCCTTGGAATCTTTCCCTTCACACGCAAATAACATTTTGGCATTACTAATCTTCCACTTCTCTCCCTCTATCTACATTTATGTGTATATATATTTATATATTCATATTATTATATAAAAACACATACATACAACAGAGCCCACGCCCGCATCACCGTCACCATCTCCATGTATAGACCGAGTTAAGCAAACACCAGCAAACTTCCAAGTTCTCAAGCTCTTTAAACCCCGCAACACAACACAAACTTCAAACTTCTTCAATGGTCATGGAGCCTCACGAGCCACCGCCACCACGCCCCTTGAAACCTTTAACTCGCCTCAACAACTACGTTGCCGAAACCCGAGTCGGCAAGCACTTCAAACTCGCCGAGCGCAACTCCACTTTCACCACCGAGCTCCGGGCCGGCACCGCCACGTTTCTCACCATGGCTTACATCCTCGCCGTCAACGCCTCCATCCTCTCCGACTCCGGCGGCACCTGCAGCGTATCCGATTGCGTCCAGCTCTGCTCCGACCAGACCCAATCCCTCCAGAACTGCACAGGGCCCAACCTCCGGGTCATCCAACCCGGCCCCTCCTGCAAGTTCGACCCTGTCAACCCGGGCTACTCCGCCTGCTTAGACCGGGTCCGCAAAGACCTCATCGTCGCCACCGTCGCTTCTTCTCTGATCGGCTGTCTCATAATGGGCGTTTTCGCTAATCTCCCTCTAGCTTTAGCCCCGGGAATGGGCGCCAACGCCTATTTCGCTTACACAGTCGTCGGGTTTCACGGGTCGGGTAATGTCTCGTACCAGAGCGCCTTAGCCGCCGTCTTCATCGAAGGCTTGATTTTCCTCTTCATCTCCGCAGTCGGGTTACGCGCCAAACTCGCCAAACTGGTTCCGAAGCCGGTTCGGATCAGCTCCTCAGCGGGTATCGGGCTCTTCTTGGCTTTTATTGGGTTGCAAAGCAACCAGGGAATCGGGTTAATCGGGTACAGTTCGTCGACGCTAGTGACACTCGGAGCCTGCCCCGCTTCGTCACGGGCGTCGTTGGCTCCCGTCATAGCGGCCGCTAACGGCACCGTTAGTTTGATTCAGGGCGGAACGGTGTCTGGCGATATTTTGTGTCTCCGTGACCGAATGGAAAGCCCGACGTTTTGGCTCGGCATCGTTGGCTTCATAATCATTGCGTATTGTCTGGTGAAAAATGTTAAAGGAGCTATGATTTACGGCATTGTTTTTGTAACGGCCGTTTCGTGGTTCCGTAACACTGAGGTAACGGCGTTTCCAAATACGGAGGCAGGTGACTCTGCCTATGAGTATTTCAAGAAGGTCGTGGATGTACATACGATCGAGAGTACGGCCGGGGCCTTGAGCTTCAAAAGTATAGGAAAAGGGTATTTTTGGGAAGCACTAATTACATTTTTATACGTAGATATACTCGATACTACCGGAACTTTATATTCCATGGCTCGATTCGCCGGTTTTGCAGATGAAGATGGCAATTTCGAAGGTCAATACTTTGCTTTTATGTCAGATGCTACATCAATTGTGGTGGGGTCTTTGCTCGGCACGTCACCCGTAACGGCATTCATCGAGTCATCTACGGGTATACGGGAGGGCGGACGTACGGGGCTAACGGCGCTAACGGTGGCAGGGTATTTCTTTTTAGCGTTTTTCTTCACGCCGTTATTGGCTTCAATTCCAGCTTGGGCAGTGGGCCCGCCGTTGATCTTGGTTGGGGTGCTGATGATGAAGTCAGTGGTGGAGATTGAGTGGGACGACATGCGACAGGCAATCCCAGCCTTTGTGACGTTGATACTGATGCCGTTGACTTACTCAATAGCCTACGGGCTCATTGGTGGAATTGGGACTTTCATTGTGCTGCACATATGGGATTGGGGCCATGAACTTTTTGTGAAACTTGGGATTGTAAAGGGAGAAGAAGGAGGTGTTGGGGTCAATGGGGCACGCGACCAAATTAGAGGAGAAAACCCAACTGCAAAAGTGCTTGAAATTGAGGTTTAATTTTTCAATTTTCAATATAGGAAAATTGGGGATATGGGTTCATAGAAAATGTACATACTTACATATTGTCTTTCTTTTTTGGGGGTTTTTGGGGGGGGGGGGGGGTGGGGATAAATATCTATTTGTTTGTATTATGTATGACCAATTGGAACTTTTTATCTTAACCAACACAGTAATAAGACCTTATCTATTTGTCTTTTTTCTTCATCGTTACGAGAAATTATAGAATACTACAGCAGGATAGCCAAGTAGTAGTATTCCATAGTTACATTTTTTTGTGAAAGATAATATAATTATGTATATATAGTTGTGTGACCAGATATGTATTTTGCCTTTCTGCAATCCATACCTTTTGATATGTTCTTCTTTGTAATTGGTTCTGCTAATAAATCTGTTAAACAAATAGAAAAAGAGGTTGCGCATAAGCCATAAAGTAAGCTTCTTTTTTTTTTTTTCATGCCACAAGATAAGATTAATGACATAAAGTATACTAAAATGAAGCAAATAATGGCACTTGCCATTCAACCAGGACAGGTGAAAATCAACTTCAGATTCGGTATAACAAGTGATATTCTCATCTCCAGGTTGAGTTTAAATTTAAATGAGTGTGGTGGGATGGGCTTAAAGGACTCGAAAATTCTGGTTTAGTATTTTCTGGTTCGGCTAATTGGCCTCCATCTATGATAATGAAAGCCACAACTCAACTCACAATGTTCCTTCAAGGGGACCATCTAAATCAAGCAGGCAGAGTTTAGTGGGGGATTTTATTACTAACCAAAGACCAAACACCTGTCCTTGTGTTGTTTGAGTGGGGATTTAACTGATTGATCCTAAAGTATGCACCAAACCAAACTCACAACAAGAGCATTAATCCCCCACTTTTTGTTTTGGTTTTTTTTCTTTCTTTCTGTGTACAAATAATTGAGACTTGGATTACGCGTACGATCGTACATGGGCAGGAATTTGATAGATGATTGGCTGGTTTAGCTGAAAATTTGACAGATGATCAATATTCTTTTTGCTACTAATCCTCATGATAAACATAATTCTGCAGTGAAAACTAGAAAAAGCAGAAAAGCTAGAGAGAAGCAAAGTTGGGTTGAGAACATATTCTTGCCTGAGTGTTGATCTGACATGAAACATCAACCATGGTGCAAGTGTCTTCTAATCCTGAAAAAGCCATGTTTTGGAGTTTTTATTCAAACACAATCAAGGCAATAAACCCAAGAGACAAATAAGAATATGATTTGATGTTTGTAGCCACAGCAGTGTACACGTATGCAGGTTCTCATGTGAAATGACACCAGTTTAGTTTTGTTAGATACGTTTTTTGAGTTTGTCTGGCAACAATTTGATGGTCTCTAACCCATGATTAATTATTTAATCATATTTAATATGTTTCTTGTGTATTTATTATCAAATTACAACAACCCGATACGGCCTGTTTGACGCCTCCACTATTTGATAGTCGGATGTAGATCGACAAATAATATGTGTTCTTGTTGTTGACCCAAAACGGAGGAAAAGGCTACTGTTCTAATAAGCCTTAATATTTGCCACTAGAAGGAGAGAAGGTACACTTTATCAACTGCAAACAAAAGTTCAGAAAATTAGAAAATGAAACCATTCATGGCTGGCTGTAGACAAAAGGTGAAGTCTTTGAAAAGTGGTCTAAACTTCTACTTCTTGAAAAGTGAAAACCACATGCCAAAATAGTTTACTAAAAAGGTTGGATTTTAGTGAACCAATAATATGGTCCATGGGCAACCTGATTTTATGATCCTAAATCAATCTGTTGCATAAGAAAAATATCGTCTTGGGAACTTGGAAGATTCACTGGCCTCACATTGGGAATTTGAGTGCAGGCCAAGGGCATTTTGGACAGATTACTTGTATGGTATAAATTTCTGATTTCCTAACTAACAGGGAGAAGACGGGCAAAGAAGCTGGAGAGAAATGGCGAGTGTTGGCAACAGTTGTTTTGGTTCAGTCTTCATAGCTCCTTTTGAAAATGATGTCTTTTTGAAGAAGATTAAGAAATCTCCATGCAATTGTTTCATGGTTTCCAATGATTCCTTCAAATTGAACAAAGTTTCTTGTGGAATTGAAAAGAACCCCACAAGCAGCAGATCCTCCAATTCCAAGAACACGATCGAGGAGTACAACACAGCTATGAAGAGGATGATGAGGAACCCATATGAGTATCACCATGATCTGGGTCAGTCTCTTCCCCATCTTATATGTCAAGCATTCACATTTTGTAGCCATTTTTTTGTAATTTCATTGTGCTTTTATAAGAATCAGTTTGTTTATGGATGGTTCTGTGTTTTGTTTTCATTTTATTTTCATTTCTTGTGATGGAGTTGTCATATGAATTCAAAGAGTCTTGCTTTAAGTGGACAGTGTTGTGGGTCTCTCTCTTTTTTTCTGATTAGTTGGTTTTTTTGTTGTTAAAAAGATTAGTTTTTTGGTTTGCTAAATGCAGTTTATTAACAACCCATTTGAAATCTATGTTACTGTATTTTAATTTTTGTTCCTTTATGTGCTATAATGACCAGAACGAAAAGTTGTTTGTAGTGCTTCCTTTCACATATTTCTAGAGTGGGCGTGTATGATCCCGATGACCCAGTTGCACACTTTTGATCTTTTACTTACTTAAATGGAGTACTAGTGCTTTGAGATAGTTACTGATTAACTTTTCATTGCACCTTTTTCTTTAAGAAATTCTTGCCTAATTTAAAATTCCCTTATGGAAGTGGGTGCCAGAGAAAAGTTTGCATTGCCGCTGCAGAAACTGATTTTCCTTTTCTTTCCCTCTTTTTTGGCATAAAAAACTGTTTTTCTTTTGGGGATAAGTTCATCACTTTGCTAGGACCTTGACTATTTTAGCTAGTTATGATCACATCATGCTCATATGTGTATGCATGTTACTACGATATTAAGCAGCAAGGAATGCCATTTTGCTGAGGTTGTTGAGGATTCGGATTTCCCTTTTTATCAATCAATACGGAACCGGAACCTTATGTTGCATTTTCTTGTTCTGAATTCAGAATAACTAGGACAATGGTAATAGGTCAAGTTTAAGCGAACGGGCTTCGCTTTTCGACATGTTAAAGAAACAAACAAATCCCATTCCACTTACCAGTAGAAAGAGTAGTACCATGTAATTCATTCTGGTTACTTCAACTAATATGATTGTTCCTGTCCAATGTTCAGGCATGAATTACACATTGATAACTGATGACTTGATTGTGGGCTCCCAGCCTCAGAAACCTGAAGATATAGATCACCTGAAGGAAGAAGAGAATGTGGCATACATTTTGAACTTGCAGCAGGACAAGGATGTTGAGTATTGGGGAATTGACTTGCAGTCAATAATAAAAAGGTGTAAAGAACTTGGAATCCGTCACATGAGGAGGCCGGTAAGCAAAAATCCTTTGCAACGTTTATTTAACAGATAAAGTATATTCATAGGGTTTCATACTAAAATTACCTGGACAAGGTCCCAAACTTTCTAAACATAGCATACTTTTTTGTCTTAGCCCTCATCTTACTGATGGCTGGTTTCTAGACACAAGATTTTGGATTGCATAAGCGCCTCATGCTCTGTTCTGGAAAACATTCCAGACCAACAATAAACAATTTTTCTGGATGTTGGAAACCTTTCAGGGACCAACAATATAATAAGTTTTCTGGATCTTACAATAATAGAAATCACATTTAGGGGATATGGAAACTTATGTTATGTGCATTTTCCTTACTCTTTTTTTAATATCAATGCATTGTAGGCAAAGGATTTCGATCCAGATTCCTTGCGAAATTGTCTACCTAAAGCAGTTTCATCGCTAGAATGGGCCATATCTGAGGGAAAAGGAAAGGTTTATGTGCATTGCACTGCTGGACTGGGAAGGGCCCCAGCTGTTGCAATTGCTTACATGTACTGGTTCCTTGGAATGAATGTGAGTCCTTGTTTATCCATCTATTTCTCTATCTTTCATTGAGAAATGCACAATGCCAAAATCCTTTTGCTGACAGCCTTTTAACATGCAACACTTTAGCATTCCAGCAATGTATTTAGACCTTTATGAAGTCTGAAAGGCTATGAAACCTGAAGGATGACCATATTATTCAAGAAAGTGATATTTTTTTTCATTGCTTCAGTTAAGGAATTGTTCAAAAATTTGACAGCTATTGTGACTATGTGCAGCTAAATGCAGCATACGATGCACTAACTTCCAAGAGACCTTGTGGCCCAAATAAGAGGGCAATACGTGGAGCTACCTATGATCTGACCAAGAATGATCCATGGAAGGAGTCCTTTGAGAATCTTCCTGAATATGCATTTGAGGATATAGCAGATTGGGAAAGGAACTTAATTCGAGACCACATCTATTCTCTCCGTGGAACTTGAGCACTTGGGTAAGCAATTCTTGTTTTAAACTTAATCCATAATCACAGGACAGCCTGCTATGGAACCTTAAGGGCTGTGTCTGTTGCTGAGCTTTCCAAGAAACCTGTCCTTGACTGGCCAGCAATTCTTGTAGTTGTTCTGTTAGCGTGTCATATTTTGCATCATGAGTAAAGAAAGTGAAGTTACAGCTTTGTAAAAATTGATTGGTTGCCTTGCTCAGCCGTCTTGGGCTGTTGGTGATTTGTCAAACTTCTGGTGTACCTCCAACACCTCTCCAGAAAAAGTAAAATGAAAAATACAGATTCTCCTGCAAACCTTCTAGTCTGTTCTAAATCAGATGCCATTCTCATATCCTAAGCATGGCTGGCAATACGATTCTGCCCAAAATTTCTTTAGAACACACTTGGTGTTGTATGATTTCTGGCTTTCTCATATAGGGTTTAGGATTTCTCACAAAATAGTTTCCTTACTTGTTAAAATGCAGACACTGAAAAAATTGCTTTTGCACCTTTTTGTTGTAATCCTTTTCCACACATTTGAGTAAACTGATTCATATCTTAAGAATCTTGTAATGTGCTGCCATACAATTTTCCTACCATGATTGCTAATATTGTGAAGGCATGTTGATGCTTGACAGGTTTCCATGGCGTTATCAAGTTGAAAATATTGTACATCAACACGGTGCCACACAGAGTTGGTACAGGGGATAGATAGGTGGTGCAGGCTGGATGGATGACTTTCAAGCATGCTCATCTTTTTTTCCATCCACCTTAGAGTATTTAGCTTAGTGTATGAATAAAACAAGGGAGACTTTGGAAAAGCCCAAAGGAGAGAGAAAATTTTTAAAAGAAGCAAAAATGGACAAAATTGCCCTTATTTATTTTTTGATTTCCTAATAAATCCTTTACATTTGCATGTCTTTGATTTGAAAGTTGAGAGGTTATTCTGTCTTTTTTGAAAAAGCTTTGGCTTTTTCCAAAAGTGAAAGTTTTTTTATGGGTAAAACCTAAATTTACTATAAAACAAAAATGTTACCACAATAGATGTGGCATTGAGATGGCAATCACAGTATTGTGTACTTGCAAATCTGATATTATTAATGAATCCGTAAAGTGCAATTCTTTTCCAATTAATCATCAATGCTTACGTGGATAAACCCACTAGATTCAAAGGTTAATATTGGCTTGTTAATTTACTAATGCGTTTGCTAAAAGGCACATGCGTTACGTTATGTATGACATCATATACAAAAAAATTGACTGGCAAGCTGCCCTTGTGTAATGTCTATAACAAAAGAGCTAACAAAACTTCTTATAATTGTAGTTCTTTAAAAGTTCATAAATGATTCATCTTTACATAAATAAATAGCTAAAAATGTAATGAGGAAACATTAGGAAGTCGAACGAGTCCGGAGCTTTGCAAGTTCTGCTTGACGGCAGCCTAAATGAAACGCGATCACTATCCACAGCAAACAGACCTGGAAAAGATCAAAGAGAGATACTTCGTTATTCTTTGATGGAGAGAAATCGTCGGGAAAAAAGATGCAAATGCTTTACAAATTCCAGGTGCCAAACAAAACTCGGGCGACAACAATTCATAAAGCTAAACACAGGATTTTAAGAAACAACTATAGAACAGGATACACCCTCCACCATTGGACTTGGGGGAGAAGGAACCATTAAGGTCCAGGGAACCAAATTTGTGTTTTTATACCCGAACTGAAAAAGAAAACGGGAGAGGGATGAGATTTCACACATACAGGCAGGCCGTAAAGAGACACAGTTGATGCTCTCCCATCAACAGTGCTGAAAAGTAGTTTGTACATTCCTGCTGCTGTAGCATCTCCAAGTCTTTGAACAAATACATCAATGCAAACCTGCAGTATGATGTAATTAGTGAAATAATGTCTCAAATAGTTCGGTGATTTGCTTAAAGTTGCACACGACACAATTAATGCAAAATAAGACACCAAATAAGAGATCCTGTATTGAGTGGAATGGCTATAGTGAAGACTTCTTTTTGCTGTTTTACTTTATATAGCAAGCGCCAATGCATGCATCAAAGTTATTAAAGCACTTTCTCATATAGAGGAAACTAAGACACCAACAGCAAGCACCAAGTCACACAGTTTCGTGGATGAACATATTTTATAAAAAAACCAATTTTCTATGTAAAAAGAATTTAGAAGCTCGTGCCTTGGCTTTGTATTTTTCATCCTGTGAGACAACAGTAAATAGGAGTTCTCTGCCAGGCCTGGTCACAACATAAGTGACAAACTGCACAAAAGAAAAAAAAAAGGAAAGAAAACTGTAAGATCATCTTTCTCCCAGAATGCAAAAAGATTCACCTATGCATATTACATACAATTAACATGTTTCAAGCAATTTACCTGCAGACATCTTGGTTAAATTGCGTTATAAGATAAACTTTGAAAGGGTAAAAACGGAACCCAGAAGTTAGAGAATACAAACCTTCCGGAGGGTCTCAGAAACTGCGACGGCCACCCAAGTTGGCCAGACAGCTATAGCAACCAAATTTAAGAAGGCAACAAATGGAGTGGCGCAAATAGCTGTAGTAACCCCCACAACAGTTAGAAAACGCCCCTGTGAAAGTGCCATAAAAACATAGGAAAGTGATTATAGATAAATGCCCATGATGATAGATGATATAAAATATATGCATAAGAGGAAACAATTGTTGGAATTCTAAGATGGTAAATACATCAGTAAATACACAGTTTAACCATGTAATAGATCAGTTACACAGCATGGCACTTTCGGAGCAACATTCATTCCAAAAACACTATCAAAATCCGACAAGTCGGCATTCTAAAAACGCTCCCCGATTTGCTTCAAGAATATTAAATTTTTTCTTAAAATGTCTAGAAATAGAAACATATCCAGGCATGAGACTAGCTTTCTTTCTTCACTCTAGTTACAACAGAAATCTAAAAGGATAGGGCACCTAAATAGCCTTCAACAGGAAAGCTGAAAGGCGATAAATTTAAAAACAGCTGCAAACATGAAGTAGCTAATCAGTATACACTTTCAGTAAGGAAACATTCTACACAGCATATCTCATGTTAATTACTTTAAAAACTAGAGAAAACAAAAACTACATAACAAAAGCTCATCCTAAGAACCGCATACCGTTATGGTAAGTTGTCCAGCAAGGATAAAAACAGCAATAAAGCTGTTTATCTGAGCCAACAATTTTCTTCTTCCAAGAGAGCTAGTAACGGTCATGGCAATGACATTCACTTTCTGCAGTTACAGAAAAACAGAGATAAGAATCAGCAGAAAGTCGGAAGGAATGAAAGGAAAGAGTTGGTTAATAAAATTCACATCAGCGCTTAAGTTAATTACACTGCATGCTATACAGAGTTAAAAAATCTAATGGAGCACAATACACAAGAAGAATCATACTGCCATTGATCAGATAAATGAAATTAAGAGTACATTAATTTATCTGATTCTTGGAAAAAGCAGAAAGCCAGTTCCTTAAAACTCTCATAAGAAGATGCCAAATCATTAAGTAGTTCCTCCACAGACAGCAAACAGGAGGAAAGGAAAATAAAAATATAATGGGAGAGGCATCATATCTACAGACAATCAAGACAAGTAACACAGATAGAGAGGCTGATTTATACTAATTCTGAACTCATGACAGTGGATGGTCTTACCTGAAAATAAAAGAATGAAGAGATAACTGCATTCAGCCACAGGAACAAAGATACATACAACAAGTAAGATGATGCCAATATAAACCAAAATCCATCTAAGATGGCCCAAATCTGAGGTTTCACCACCAGAGTAGGTGACTTAGGGGAATTTCCTCTGTTGCGAATGGTTTGCCCATCAGGCTCATTTTTCCGATCAGTGTCAGCTTCTCTAATACCAAAGAAGAAACCAAGTCAAGAACTAGAGAGATTTTTACAAAATTGTAACCGATAAGATAATTCATAGGCTCACTTTTCTGATCCAAATTCCACCTTCCAGCAAACATATCTTGTCAGTTTGAGTACCATGTTAAAGAAATCAAAGAGAAATTTGTTAATATAGTTGACCTGATGGGTGATAATTCCTCAGGGACATGGACATGGGATACATCCAGGGTTATCCCTTTTGATGACTGTGCAGCAAACTCCATTAACAATGCAGAAAATAGCAGTAGAACTGCAACAAAACAATGCATGGTATAAAACCCATCACACATCACACACAGAGAAAATATCAAATTTCAAAAGTCTGTTTGAGCAAACATACATGGCCCCAACCTAGCCATTCCCGTGGCAAACAATGACCCAAAAAGCTGTCCAAGTGTGGCGCCAGCACCAATAAAACCAAATAATCTTGAACCTGACTGAATACAGAACAAGTTAAATGCATGACAAAATTTTTTAGTTGCCATCAAATTCGTGTGGCAGGATACATACCTCACTGTCCATAACATCAATTACTCGAGCCCAAGTTGAAGAAATTGTTATTAGATTAAGTAGGGCAATCTTCAAAAAAGAAGAAACTTGTATCACCATACAAAACTTGATAAATACATTATTTTTGATACACACAAAAAGTTTCTAACAGTTATTGAAAAAAGTGATTTCGACATATTCATACCCAGAGGAACAATCCAATTCTGACAGAGACATAGAACCAACCAAGGTTCTCCCACCCTATGGAATATGCAGTAGTGGCTTGATTAACATCAACATTTTGGCCATTTACTGAATTGGAGGACATAGTGACCAAACCCTATATACAAAGAAGGGAGCTATCAATATGAATGAATAAACCCAGAATCATATTTCTAGAGTATAAAAGCAACCAAATCAGAAGTAATTGTAAGCTCATGAGATTTCATCTCACCTTCACCTCTTGTTGTGCTCCAGCCGATGAGAAATGCCAGAGAAAGAAGAATACAACAAGCGATACACTAAAAAACCTGTGCATTAAAACCAAAGCCTGGAATTTCAAGAAGCAACTATTACAGAGCGACATGTAAAGAAACAGAAATTAAAATCTGGTAAGAACCAGCTACCTCGGTTTGTTTTTTAAGTAAAAATAAAAATTTCAAACTCCATATCCAAACTGGGTATATAGCAAATGGTGGATACACACATACCTTGCCTTTAGAAACATTAGGCAAAGAGAAAATGAGAGTTGCAACCGGCGCAGCAATCGAAGTGAGGACCAAAGACCCCACAAACAGACCCGGGAGGCTCGATAGGCCTAAAGAGATTGCACCCTCATCGCGCAATGGAAGCACCACGAAGTAGGCACACAAAATCTGCATTGATAATCAAATTAAGCTAAAAAAACAAAAACCCAATTCATAAACTAAAGAAAGTAATGCAATTAAGCAAAGGGATTGAAAAATATAGGAGAAACAGAGTAACAGCTGAGACAGGCTTACAAAGAAGAAGCAAGATGAGGAGTGCAGCAAAGCTGAGGTCTCGTGAGGATGCACCACAACGAATGTGGAGAGAATTGCATCTATTCGAGACCTACTCATCTCTCCCCTGTAAATGGAGGATTTGATGATATGGTTGATAAATGTTTAGGTTCTGATAATAAGAAGAAGAAAAGGAAACGAAATGAAACAGCTTGGTTCGAGGTTGAAGATGGTCGTGTGAAAGTCAAATTATGTGACTGGGCCTGGGTTCTGGGCTGGCCCAAAGCTCGTCATATACACCGCAAAACCAACAAATTAGATTGTGCCCATTTGCTCTCTCTCTCTCTCTCTCTCTGTGGCTGTACCAAGTGTGCCATGCCCAGCCACCTGAGTAAAGCATCTAAATTTCTCAGCTCAGCTTTCACACTCAGACTCGCACCAAACCCTGCAAAATTTCGCTGCTCCGTTAAGCTTTCAACCATGTCTAATGGAGAAGGAGCAGTTCGCTTCCCTTTATCTGCTTCAAGCACTCTTGTCATCCAAAAGGGAGATATAACCAAGTGGTTCATCGACGGCTCCACAGACGCCATCGTCAGTCCTTCTCTATTTCTCTGGACTTTGTAATACTGTTTTCTTCTTGTTTTCTTCTGTTTGGTTCCCGAGAAATAACAGGAAAAAGAAAGCAGGGAACTTTTGAGCCTTTTGGGTCTTGACTCTTAACATGGTCAATATGTTTGTTTTTCTCTTACTGGGACAACAAAACCTCAAATCAGGATGTTCAATTTTGTGTAAAATTAGATTATTTGTTAGATTTTCTCAATGTTATTATGCACTGTTATTATCAGCTCCATGAATATGCCAAATTGCTCTCACTGAATACTAGTGCCATGTTTCTGAAAAGATACTCCAGTTTCGTGTAATTTCTTTCAACGATCACACATGAGTTGTCATCAATTTGAGCATGGTTTATTGCATATTGATAGACATTTTTGTAGGTTAATCCAGCAAATGAGCGAATGCTTGGAGGTGGTGGTGCAGATGGAGGTAGTTTTGTTTTCCGATATGGTTTTCTATTACTATGTTGATCTTTTGAAATGATCCCACTGTAACTTTATTGATTTTCAATGCTCTTTTAGCTATACATAGGGCTGCTGGCCCAGATCTTCTACAAGCATGCTATAGTGTCCCAGAAGTCAGGCCTGGTGTCCGTTGTCCCACTGGAGAAGCAAGGATTACCCAGTAAGTTCTCATGATTTAACTACTCTTTGTTCTTATGGCATCACTTGGTTTTTGATTCGTACGCCACATAAGCAGTGATCAAAATACATTGTGCTTGATGCAGAGGTTTTAAGTTGCCTGCTTCTCATGTAATTCACACTGTTGGACCGATCTATCGTTCTGACAGTAACCCGGAAGTTTATCTGAGTGCTGCATACAGGTTGTTATCTGTTTCTTGCTGCTGCTTTTTTGGTAGTTTAATTTGTTACTCCTGATTGAAATTCCTTTCATGAAACTTGATTACAGGAACAGCTTGAGCATAGCCAAATCAAACAACATTCAGTATGTTGCATTTCCTGCCATTTCTTGTGGCGTGTATGGGTAAGTTGACAAAAGAACTTCCTTGGTGCTCTAGTACATAAGCTTTACATTGGAGGATAAGAATCATAGTAACATCTGATCATGTTGCATGAGGTGTATTGAATTGATCTATAATCTTTCTCGCTTTCCATCACATGGAGTTGAAAGATAGTCCTGTTTCTCGTTGTGGGGCAAATTGTGTATTTATGGTCTCAAGTCATATAACCTCATGCTTGATAGTATTAGATTATTTATTCTATTTTTCCCCATCTGTTACTGAAAGAAATTTGTATGGACTTGTTGATTTGAAGTTGTAAACAAATGACAAACAGAATAATCTCCTCATCATTGCCATATTCTTCCAGATATCCTTATGATGAAGCAGCCACAGTAGCTTTGTCTACAATTAGAGAGTCTGTGAATGACCTAAAGGAGGTATGTATGCATATTTTTTCTTCATGACATGGTGTTAATGTGGGCTTTATCATTTGGTTCTACATTTTCAATGTCTTTAATTAGAAGGGCCATGATTTGTTCTTGTGGAAAACAACATTTTTCCCAGTTTGAAAGCCATCGAGAGAGCTATCAAACAAGCTTGCTTAGAAGTTAAATAAAAATTGACTAATGTAATCAATCCCTTGACCAGTTGAGTTTTATCAAAAACTCATTGGCAATTTCATTTTATATTGGTTGCAGGTGCACTTTGTTCTGTTTGCAGATGATATTTACACTGTTTGGTTGGACAAGGCCAATGAATTGCTTAAAGCTTAATATGTACCAGGAGCAAGCAGTTAGCAGATATATGACTTACCTTTCTGTCATCATATGTGGATGCAAAACTTTTCATGTAGAGTGTTGACTTGTAATGTGTAGAACAAATGGTGAATATCTTCTTATGTTGCCAAGATACTCGAGTTATTATTATGATGGAAATTTCATGGAATTATTACAATATGTATGAATTTGCAGAAGCTGCCTAGTGTTTTGTGGGTTCACACTGGACGGCCAAAAGTCAGGCATTGAATATGATTATAAGTGACTTTGTTTAAATGACTCAAATAATATACAATCAGCTAATGGAGATAGGCATAAACCTACTTGAATTGCGGAGCGGGGAAAGAAGGAAACATGGCTTTGCTATATTCCAGATTCATTAAATTTGTATCCATAATTCATCGCATAAGAAACCAATTTCAGCCTGTCCAACTTTATTCATCTCCAGTTTTAAAGATGGGAAACCATTCTATGCTGAAAACTCTGCCCATTTAAGTAACCGAACATTTCACGTCCTCATCAAACAATTAGAAAGCAACATACAGATGACTGAACCAGAACAAAAACAATGGAAAACTCTGCTAGGTCTTGTATGAGGAAGCAGTAGCGAAGCAACATATCGGCAACTTTATAACAAACAAAATTCCGAACTCAATGGTATGAATCAATGACTTTATGCGTCTGCATCTAAGTTTTCCGCATTAGGAATCTTTGTCCTTGGGTGCATTTCTCGGAAGTCTGTTGAAAACACCCTCATCCACGATTTTATAATGCTTTGAAAATTGTCGGTGGATCTTTCCGTAACACCTGTCCACAGTCTCTTCATATTTGCTGTACAAGGCAGGAAGTGTTACCGATATGATTGAACCTGCCACCATTAAAGCAGAATATAAGTACAAAACTTTACAATAAACTTACATGTATCAACCCCCACTTTGTTTTTGCAAGAACATAATTCGGCATAATGGGTCCAGAACTTGACAAATATAAAGCAAAGTTTGGAAGAACTAACACAATTGCCTCTGCTTAACATTGCATAAGGTATATGAAATGCCAAAAAATAACAATAAAGCTTCATATGGGACATCACAGATCATTCATTTAACAGGCCCAGGAGGATGGTGCACATACCAATATAAGCAAGTGTAAAGAATGAGAAAAAGCTGCCTATGACAGACAATAGCCACAGACAAACCACCACCTGTCAAATGCACAGTAGCTTGGTAAGATACTTTCTTCATTCGAATCAGTAATATTTGCAAATGCAAAGTTAAAAGACAACTAATCTGGTGTCAGCCAGATAGACATTGAATCCCAAATATATATTCTACCCTGATTACAATTGTTCCAACTATTTACCCTACAAGCCATGGAAAATTCACATTCCATCTGGGTACTCTATTTTCATCAGATAAAATGAAGCACAGTAGCGAGACTTTAAAGGCCTGACTAAACTCGCTAGACAGCTACAAAGCCCAGGTAGTTCCTATGGTATTAGTGTAACATGCCACATAACACTGACCTTGAAGAACAGTCTAAAGTCTTTGCCAAGCGTGATGTCATGAGCCATAAGCAGCACATTGTTGATTTTGACACGAAATGATGCTGCAGCATTATTAACCATTTCCTCTGATAGTACTAGCTCCGGTAATGTTTGTAATTGTCTACTCAAAGAATATGATAGTTAACCTCATTGAAAACAGTTTCACTGCTAGGTTGACAATAATATAAGTGAAGAGGGTAAGAATATTCGTACTTATTTCTGAAAACAGCATAGTTGGCTCGAAGAAATAACAGTACAACCAAAATCAGCAAGACATCTGAACAAATGGATAAGAATGATAATCCAGACCGCTCAAAGAGGAGCCAAGAAATTGTAGCAACAACGATAGCACCAAAGGAAACACGCCCCCGCTTCCACAACAAAACATCAGCAGCTAAAAAGGAAAGGACAGACAGTAAGAAAACAAATTAAGAAAATACTGAGAAAAGAACACAGGTATTTATACAAATATAGGCTGTAGCAGGTAAACCGTAAACAATGTTAAGACATTGATGTTGGCAGGTTTGATCACTTTAACTAACTTCTCACTTCTTTATTTGGAAGTGAAAACCATTCTCAGCTCAGATTAAAGTCGTCATCAAATTCAGATATTGGAATTCAAATCCTGCATTCGAGTTGTTCACATATGCATATGAGGGAACAACTAGCCTAGCTATTTTAAAAGACTCTTCTGGAAAAACAAATGTGAAATTCCAGAAAGAATGAGGCAATTTTATCTGCGTTCTGACAAGCAATGGATTTTAAATTTTAAAAAGAAGCATTCAACAATAATTTGCCTCCTTGTACATGAGATTTTCCTGAACCACTAGACAAAGGGGCATACTGGATGCGCACTACTAGAAGCCTAGACTATATCAACCTAATTCAAGTTCTTCTGCATGCATCAACAAAGTATAAAAAATCTGTACTCTTGCATATGTCAAACTGAAAAAGGAAGTCTTGCACATGAAACAATGGCATTTGCTCCTCACTGTCACGATACTTAAACTCTTGGGAAGAGACGGCGCTGGTAGAGCCATTCTGCGGCAAAGTAACTCAAAGAAACCAACAAAGGCAGCTTGCAATTCAGTTTCCCTAGGTCCAACATAAAAGGCAGTTACTTGCCTCACGAAGCAAGCCTTTCGACACAGCCATCTCCTACTCTAGAAAATGCAAGTGATGCCACTCCAAATATTTTTTTCATTGTTTCTTTTTCTTTTGTTTAATCACTTGCGTGGAGATGAAAACAAATTCCCAAAGAAACCATCTTTTTCCCCCTCTATAATTTCAGGCATCTCTTTCCCTTCGCAGATTTAACTAACCACACATTCTTTTCAACTATGAACATAATTGTGAACTGCCCTCTTTACCACAACCTCCACATTATGCCTTCATTCATCTATTGGTTTTCGTTATCCAAAGTCAACTCTAATTTCAATCAATAGAGAATAAAAAACCTTATGCACAGGATAGCCCTAGTTTGTGACAAATCAGAACTACATTCAAGCTGACCAATCAATTCTACAAAGTAAATGCCACTCAATATTGCTCCATCCAAATATAAACAACCGTGATCAGCATCATTTCAGATGATCAAGAAGCTAAAAACATAGCATTTTCAACAGATAACGGAGACAAGTGACAAAACCCAAACTTGAAAAGAGGAAAAGGAAATTAAATAGAGATTCCACATACCCAAAATCCCAGAAATGTCATAGAAGTTCAATAATGTCAGACAAAAGTTTAATTCTTTCCTCACCTTGACCTCCACCCAAGGAGTTGTGCACTGACCCTTGACGACCAAACAACCGATACCCAGAGCTACCTGCTGTTGGGGTATAAGAAGTAGAAGCCACGGCCTTCCTTCCATCCCCATCTCCCTCTGTGTTGCATAAATCTTGTGAATTCTCCATCATCAACTTCAACCCTCCAATTTAAACTTCAATATCTATCGCTAAAGAGTAAACAGTTATAAATTCGCAGTTGTTTCTCCGAGAATTGAAACAAAACAAAAACAACAAGACAGTCCCCAGTTGGGATCTGAATCATCCGGTGTTTGAAGACTTCGGTCTGCACGGGTTTCTAAGCCAAGACACTCGTCCAATAAACCAATGACAAAAACATAGTAACAGTAACTCTTTTTTTTCTTCTTTTCCCAAACCAACTCTTTTTTATTTAATTTTCTAGGGTGTGACATCATGCGCAGCATGTTTTTAGATCTACAAGCTTAAACATGCCATAAAGTTTGGAAATTTTGGGTCATAGTTGACAATTAGACATTAAATATTGAAACTTCGAGACCATGGAGCACTACCCACTAACTTTTTTTTGGTTCAAATTTCACTATTCAAAATGAAATTTATGAAATGGGATTGGACAAATATTTTGCTGATTGATGATATTTCCTCAGCTCAACTTAAGCTCAATGTAATTCTAATGGGGTGTCATTTGTTACAGTATCATAGATCAAACAATGGAACGACGTCGTGGCGCGAGAATTAACCTCCAGGTCCAGCTTCAGTAGAAAAATCTTCTATATAGCTCCCAAAGACCAAAGCTTTTTTAACCGACCGCGTCGCCTCATTGTTGAGGAAAGAGAAGGATAGAGACACGGAACCTACTGGCTCAGTGAGCTATGAGCTGTGACCTCTCCATCTCTCTTAGAAATAGGAATTTTGATGTTTGACGCAATTGTTAGGTGCATCTCTAACTCTAATCATCGAAGCATCGAAGCCAAGCGTCCAATTCCATAACCACTGCAAAGCGTATGGACAGCCTACCCAATTAGCCATTGACTCATTTTCATAACACTACCACTTACCCATTAATCTTAACCATCAGATCTGAGACTTTGATCACCTCAAGACAACGCCACCTTCAATTCTTTGATTGCCCTGTTCTCAGTTTTTGCCACTCTAGGTGAGTTTTACTTCTTCTTCTGCATTTTTTTTTTCTCATTTTGTGGAAAAAAATATGGACTTTGTAAGATTTTTGGGTTGTTTGTGCTTAGCTTGAACTTGGGTCAGAGGCAAAAGATGGGGGAGGGCGAGAGGTTTCAGCTGGGGACAGTGGGGGCGTTGACTCTCTCTGTGGTTTCATCGGTCTCCATTGTCATTTGCAACAAGGCGCTCATTAGCTCCTTGGGTTTCACTTTTGGTAAGTTTTTAATGACTGTTTCCTTCTTTTTCTTTGGTTTGAATGGTACTCTCATTTATAATATTGTTGCCTCATTTTTGTTGTTTTTCTCTCTGTGGACCGTGTGTGTTGTTTCATTCAATGCTGAATTTATTTGGATTGCCTCATTTTCTAAATATCTAGTTTTGGAAACTTCATTACGTTTTTGTGGGGTGTTTTAGAGGCGTGTGAAGATTGACGAGCTTTAAAGGTTCTGTGTGCAAACAAAGGAAACTGATTAAGTTGTTGCGATTGAATAACGAACTTACGTAACAAAATTGGAGCTTTTGAAACAATTGTTGTAACTACATGTTCTTTTTTCTTTTAAGGTATGATGGGGTTATTCTTGGTGTTCCAACATGTTATAGCTTTCGATTTGTAGTTCCACTTCAATGAGCATTGAAATATAATTTGACCAGTTTAATATGCAGCAAGGAGATGGAACATGGATCCTTTTGCAATTTGGTTAAACATGTTCCATTGGTAAAGCCCAGTACTAAATGTTGTCTTGTTTTGAGGAGAAATGAGGAGAATGCACGATTATTTTATTTATATGTGATATATTATAGCAATCCTGTTCATCTTTACTTGTTTCATTGGAAGTTGCTGAGATTAGATTGTTATACATATTTGTTGTGCAGCCACAACTTTGACAAGCTGGCATCTTTTAGTCACCTTTTGTTCCCTTCATGTGGCTTTAAAGATGAAATTCTTCGAACACAAGCCTCTTGATCAGAAGACGGTTACGGGGTTTGGCATTTTGAATGGGATCTCAATTGGACTGTTAAATCTGAGCCTGGGGTTCAATTCTGTTGGCTTTTATCAGGTACGTTTTCTCCTTCAATTTTATTTTGACTTCTTGGTTTTTAGCTAAAACTTTGATGTTTCAGCATTTTCCTAAATATTAGAATATCTGAGATACTCTATTGTTTTTGCATTCTAGATGACTAAGCTGGCAATCATCCCTTGTACTGTACTATTGGAGACCCTTTTCCTTGCAAAGAGATTCAGGTTTCTCTTGAAACACCCGTTTACCTTCTTTTGACTAAGATGCTGATTTACTTGTATGCTCAAACATATTTAAAAGTTTAAACCAGTAACAAAGCCAATTCTTTGTATATATGCACAGTTTTAGTGTCGCATACATATTTATATATTGCTGTGTATATATTTTGGATCCAGAGCTAAACCAATTGTTTGTTTGTGAAATATAGACTTATGATATTGGTCATTCATGCTTTGAACTATGATATGTGATTGTCCCTAAAATCTCAATTATTCACTGTGCTCTGTTTTTAATTTATTTTAATAAGTAGAATGCTGTTATTTCTTAAATAAATAAATAAAAACAAAACAAAACAAAAATGTGGAGGAAGAGGAAGAGGGGGGAAATGTGTGAAGGTAAGGTGGTGTATTTGAGGAAAGCTGTTTCTTTTTTCTTGGTAATCATGAGCTAGCTGTTTCTTTAAGGATAATGATAGAACTCATGAAATCTAACCATTTTTTACCAAGGTTAGTTCTTTATCTTTTAGCACCTTGTAGTGCCAAATTGTCATAAGCCATCACTTATTCTGACCAACTCAATTCGCTTCCTGCTTAGCCTTCTTTTGCCCTTATAACTGATATATGTACATCAATCTTTGCTAAACCTACTGATTAACATCCATCAATCCCTTCACTCTTCTCACATCACAGTTGGACTTTCCACCCTCCTCTTGGTAGTTCTCTTCTTTTCTGAACATCTGGATTGAAATCATTATTGAGCTCTAGCTCAATGCTTCAAGCTCTTTCTATCACCCATGGACTTCCTGCGACATGCATTGGTCCAATTATTTTCTAAATTGAAGTCGCCTTTGTCACTCTCTACATTCATGTTACCTCTTCTAGTCTGAACCTTTTAGGTGAAGTTTGATTTGTTAACCAATAGTGTTGCGTTCTGATTTCTGATTTCTTTACCTATGACGGTACTAATATTGCCTTTACTTTACTGTTATGGCAGTAGGAGCATTCAGATTGCCCTCCTTGTCCTCCTCCTTGGTGTTGGGATTGCAACAGTTACTGATGTTCAACTCAATGCTCTAGGAAGTGTCTTGTCTCTACTTGCAGTTATTACAACATGCGTTGCTCAGATTGTATCCTCAACAATATTGTCTTTTTTTGACAAATATATATGTGCACTTCACCTTATAATATAAACCATTGACACATGCACCACTATATAATTAAATCAGGGAAATACCTGAACCTAAAAATTCTTAAATAATATTGTCTAGTGTCATGGATACAGATTCTCTGAACCTTACTCTAATAGTCTTTTATGGAGAACACACTTCTATAGTTGACTGCATTAGGCAAAGAAGTTGCACAAATGTGCCTTCTCTATGTGGAAATGTACCCTTCTGTTTGGTGGGAAAGGCTAGGTAAATAACTGACCAGGAAGTTCCCATATTAGTTGTTTCCGTCCTGTAAAGCATAAGTGCATGTACGAGTCAGAAGCTGTTCTGGTCTGGCAGTTCATAGTGCTGGATACTTGTCATTACGAAGAGCTGACACACACGCCCTTGTCAAGGGCTTTTTCTTTTTTCTGTGCATGGATGGTTATTAAAATTATAATCTGATGATAGGTGTCTCAGTAGCAGGGTATTGTAGGTTCTCCTATCCAATTTTGTTTGATATCTTAACTAGTTTATTTCAGATGACGAATACCATCCAGAAGAAGCATAAGGTTTCTTCAACACAACTTTTGTATCAATCATGTCCGTATCAATCAGGAACTTTATTAATCTCTGGCCCATTTCTGGATTGGTTTTTGACCAATCAAAATGTATTTGCTTTCAAGTACACAACTCAAGTTCTGGTGAGAGTTGAAATAATTTTTTGAACAATTATATCTTCTTCCGCTTTTCTTTGAAAGCATTACTGATTATGTATTCACTTTCTGAATTGCAGGCTTTCATAATTATATCCTGCCTGATCTCCGTGTCTGTAAATTTTAGCACATTTCTTGTGATTGGAAAGACATCTCCCGTCACCTATCAGGTTCTTGGACATCTGAAGACATGCCTTGTGCTGGCATTTGGTTACCTTCTGCTTCATGATCCATTTGACTGGAGGAACATCCTAGGAATATTGGTTGCACTTATTGGGATGGTTTTATATTCTTATTTTTGTACTCGCGAGAGTCAAAAGAAGGTTTCTGAAGAAGCAACGCAGCCATTGCAGGTTTGAGCCTGTTTTTTAAATTTCTCTAATTGCATTATAGAAATTCGAATCATTTTTTTATTTTATAACATTGTATGACAAACTAATGTGTGAAATCCTCTCTTTTCCTTCGAATTGGTTTCAGGCTGGGGAAGGCGAATCCGATCGTCTAATAGGTGTGGAAAATGGAAGTGGGGGGGTGGTAACTGATGCTGTTGCTCAAAAGGCCCCTGAATGGAAGTCAAACAAAGATTTGCATGCGTGAAGGGTGATGGTTGGCTAAGCTTTTTCAGCCTTGTTGATTTACACACTAATAGTAATATTAGCAGCATAAATAGAGTTGTTAGAGCAATGACAATATTTGTTGGTGTGTATTATTAATTCTTCACCCTTCTTCTGTCTCCAATTTAATTTGAACAGGTCTGGCTGGCTGGGTCTGGCCTTTTCTTTACTAAAGTTATAAGACTGCCTAGCTAGGATATATAATTTAAGAAAAACTCAATTGTGTTAATTTGAACAACTGAATTAATCAAATACGATATTCTTTCAAATAATTGACAAAATAGCTTCTCTCTTGATAAGTTGGGAATAGGAATTGGAATTGAAGAAAACGTGAGGGCTAGGCTCCCCATGATGGCATGTGTTGTTTATAATTTCTATGGGTAAATTACTCAAATGGTTCTTAAACTTATACTCGATTTACATTTTGGTCCTTCAATTAAATTATTCGTTCAAATGGTCCATCAACTCTGTATTAATCGCTCAATTGATCCTATTGTTACATTATGTTAATGTCGGAAGGGTAAAACTGTCCATAACCGTCATATGTTCCCAAATAGGTGATAAAGTGGTGATACATAAATGATACAATAGTGATAAATGGGTGATTTATAGGTCAAAAGTCTTATTTACCCCTTCAATGTAGCATGTGCTGCTCACATGACTAAATTTAACAGAAAATATAACGGTATGACCAAAGTGCCGATTAATAAAGAGTTTGTGGACCATTTGAACGAATAATTTAGTTTATGGACCAAAATGTAAATCAGGTACAAATTTGAGGACCATTTAAGTAATTTGCCCTAATTTCTAGGTATGCCATAGTTAAAAATTTATCTTCTTCTTTTTCTTTTTTAGATTCTTGCTATCCAATCAAAGTGGGAAAACAGAGAGTTAGAAGGCTTGCCAAAGAAATATGAAAATGAATTGGTGGATGTCCATAGCTTATGGACACACACATGCATATATTCACACACATACACACCCCCGATCAAACACTAGTTCAACTTCAAGAATTGTCAAATAAATATATTTATATATAGGCCCCTCTCTGTACAAATCGGGCAAAGAATATGTGGAACTTGTACGTAAATTATTCTCAATTAATTAATTAATTAATTTATGCCTTGCGCTTTTCCTTCTTTTTTTTTTTTTTCAAATGTGGAGCTTGATAAAATATATGTACCCAACATATTTAATTCTCTTGATGCACATGAAAGATCTCAACCTAGCTACTTAATCATCCCCTATTAAATAAAAAAGACACAAGCATGTGCCAAAATTGGCAAGTAGGTCATTATAACTAAATTCACCATTTATTAAACGTGTCATGGCGTGTTGACTCAAATTTGACTCACAATTTTAGTCATGCGGGTTGACAACCCCCTAATTTTATGTACATATTTTGAGTCGACAATTGCCACCCTTAACAAGCATACATCAAAATTATTTGAAGACAGTCTTGATCAAGACCCTAACAAAGCAAATTTTTAATGAAAAATTTCTGAAATTGTCAAATATATCTTCATAATCTTAATTTTTTTTATAATAAAAAATGACATACATATATATATATATATATAGAGAGAGAGAGAGAGAGAGAGAGAGAGAGAGAGAGAGAGAGAGAGAGAGAGAGAGAGAGAGAGAGAGAGAGAGAGAGAGAGAGAGAGTGAGTGTGTGTGTGTGATGGAGAGTTGTGCATATTTATATAATAGTTAGGGTTAACTGTTTTATTAGTCCTTGAATTTAGATCCGATTTGCATTTGAGTACCTCAATTTCCAAAATGGTTCCCGTGGTCCTTTAACTTTAGTTTCGTTAAGACAAATGGTCCTACCGTCAATTTTGTTAACTTTTCTGTTAAGTGTAGGAGCAAAATAGTATTTTTGTATCAAAATTGATTAAAATACATAGGTGGTGCAGGCTGGATGCATTTTCAAGCATGCTTGCTCTTGCTCATCCTTTTTTCCATCCCCCGTAGAATATTTAGCTTAGTGCATAAATAAAACAAAAATATGACTGTGGCTTGTTAATTTACTCATGCGTTTGCTAAAAAGCACTTGCGTTTCGTATGACATCGTATACGATGATTGGCAAGCTGCCCTTGCTGTAATGTCTAACAAAAGAGCTAACACAACTTCTCGTAAAGGTGCTTCTTCAAAAGCTCATGAATGATTCATCTTTAAAGTATATAAACAGCTAAACATGTGATGAGGAAACACAATCACTATCCACAACAAAACTTGGGAGACAACAATTCGTAAAGCCAAAAACAACAGTTTCGTAGGAACCAAATTTGTGTTTTTGTAAGCGAAACTGAAAGAAAACGGGAGTGGGATGAGATTTCATACATACAGGCAGGCCGTAAAGAGACACAATTGATGCTCTCCCATTAACAGTACTAGTAGTGCTGAAAGCTAGCTTGTACATTCCTGCTGCTGAAGCACATACTCCCAGTCTTTGAACAAATACATCAATGCAAACCTGCAGTATCATGTAATTAGTGAAACAGCGTTTCAAATTGTTTGGTGATCCGCTTAAAGTTTAACATGACAGAATTAATGCAATATAAGACACCAAATAAGAGATCCTGTCTTGAGTGGAATGGCTACAGCGAAGACATCTTTTTTGGTGTTTTACTTTATAATTATATAGTACTACGGAAGCAAAGCAAGCGCGCCAATGCATTATGCATGCACCAAAGTTATTAAAGCACTTGCTCATATAGAGGAAACTAAGACACCAACAGCAGCAAGCACCAAGTGACACAGTTTCGTAGATGAACTTATTTTATAATAAAAAAAACCAAATGCATTTGATTTTCTATGTAAAAAAGAATTTAGAAGCTTGTGACTTAGCTTTGTATTTTTCGTCCTGTGAGACAACAGTAAATAGAGTTCTCTGCCAGGCCTGGAAACAAGATTCACCTATGCATATTACATACTATTATCATGTTTCTAGCATGCAGACATCTTTGGTTAAATTGAGTTATAAGAAAAACTGTGAAAAGGTAAAAACGGAACCCAGAAGTTAGAGAATACAAACTTTCCGGAGGGTCTCAGAAACTGCGACAGCCGCCCAAGTTGGCCCGACAGCTATATCAACCAAATTTAAGAATGCAACAAAAGTTACAAAACGCCTTTGTGAAAGTGCCATAAAATTAAAAAACACAGGAAAAGTGATTATAGATAAATGCCCATGATAGCACTTTCGAGCAACATTCATTCTAAAAACACTACCAAAATCCAAAAGTTATTTTTAATATTTCTTAAGATGTCTAGAAATAGAAACATATCCCTGGCATGAGACTAGCTTTCTATCTTTACTGATAGGATCCATAAATTGCCTTCAGCAGGAAAGCTGAAAGGTGATCAACTTAAAAACAGCTGCAAACATGCAACAAGCTAGGCAGTATACACTTTCAGTGAGCATAAGCAAACATTCTGCACAGCATATCTCATGTTAATTACTTTAAAAACTAGACAAAACAACAACTATATAACAAAAGCTCATCCTTAGAACAACAAACACCACACACACACACACAGAGCAAATATCAAATTCCAAAAGACTGAATAAGCAAACATACATGGCAAACAATGACCCCAAAAAGCTGTCCAAGTATGGCACCAGCACCAATAAAACCAAATAATCTTGAACCTGACTGAATACAGAACAAGTTAAATGCATACCCTCACTGTCCATAACATCGATTAATCGAGTCCAAGTTGAAGAAATTGTTATTAGATTATACTAATTTTGGAAAATATATATATTTTTTTCAATCATCAGAAAAAGTGAAAAAAAAGAAGGTGATTTCGATATATTCATACCCAGAGGAGCAATCCAATCCTGACATAGACATTAACCAACCAAGGTTCTTCCACACTATGGAATATGCATTACTGTCTTGAATCTTGATTAACATCAACACTTTGGCCATTTACTCAAATGGAGGACATATTGACCAAAACCCTATTTTATCAGGAACTTAAGAACAGAGATATACAGAGGACAATTAGATTGGAGAAATTACAATGCATGCATAGGTAACCAATACAGATGAACCTCTATTTTCCCAGCCAAGCATGTTTTGTGATGGAATTGCGAAAAATGTCTTATGAGCTATTTTTTCACGTCTTGAATTAAACAACCACCATCAGGCAAAACAACATTGCTTATTTTTGGATAGCGGAAACAACATATAAGGCAAAAGAAAACCACAAAACAAGCCCAAAAGTACTAATCAGATGAGTTAACCCTCCAATGAACAGACCGCCATGCCTTTTCTTTTGTTGTCATTTAAAAACATAGGAAATTTGGGTAGTTGAGATTGCCTTGAAGAAAAAATTAATCTGAAAAGAAAAAAAAATCTAGACCTTTGAGATCATGAAGAAGAAAAAAACTGAAACTAGTATTAACTTAGCATAACATAATACACACACTCATTATCATCACCTTCTTCAATCCTTACCTGGACTAGTGCCAGTAAAGAGTACAGGCATTCTCTAACTTATCAACTTCCACCTCAATACCACAAAACTCACGTACCAAGCGGCGGTATGTTACACCCTGACGCGTTCCCTGCCAAGAAAGAAATAAAGAACAAATTTCATTCAAAATATTAGGTAGCTTGATTGATTTATTTACTTATGAACAATTTAGCCAATCACGTTCTGCAGTTATGGAGCTGTTGATGCAAATGAGATAATGGTTGATGCAAAAAGAGATGATTCCTCTTGCCCAGATTACTCTTATAAACTCATTGCTATTCCGAGTGAGGTGCATGATCCCAAGCAAGCTTACTCACTTCCGGAACAGGAACGGGAACAGGAACGTCCACGAGCCATGCATAAGGGAGGCGGGCTCTTTTGTCTGTCTTTCGTTTTGGCTGCAACTGGAAGGTATTCCTTCTTCGAGGTATAGGCTGGCCGCAAGATGTCAAAAGGAAGCCCATGTTTCTTGATCTCATTTTTTGCGCCTTGCCCTTTCTTGAACTCATTACCCGTACCCATGGGGGAAAAAAAAACATTTGCTCAAGACGGTGACATAACGTGTAAGTTGAAAGCCATCTCTCCTTTTACATAAAAATGCAATTTTCCTTCTCAAACCCTAAGTCTAACCCGAGCTGTCTCCTCTCTCTCGCTCAGACATAACCCGAGACCTCTCTTCTTCTTCAATCCTCATCTCTCTCTCTCTCTCACTCATAGCATCATCATCATCTCATTTTTCTGAGTCAGACTCGCCCAGACACGCCGAGGCCGCCTAGGCGGGCGCCTAGCGCCTAGGTGCAGTGTAGAGCGATTTTTAGAACGCTGACTGGTTAAATGAGCAGGACGTCTGAAACAAAATGCCTTGATAATAATGTTGAAGCCGTAGCTTAAAATGTGAATCTAAAATCATCAAAACAGGAGAAATAAAATAGCCACCATAAAAACCCACTGGGAGGCCGCCTAGGCTGATTTTCCAAGCACTGGCCGGTTAAATGGGCAGTTTGTCCGAAACAAAATTCCTTGATAACAATGTTGAAGCCATAGCTTAACATGTGAATCTAAAATCATCAAAACATGAGAAATAAAAGAGCCACCATAAAAACCTTATGGGCGGCCGCCTAGCGCCTAGGTGCCGCCTAGGCTGATTTTTCAAACACTAGTTGGTTAAATGAGCAGGCACTCAGAAACAAAATGTCTTAGATAACAATGTTGAAGCCTTAGCTTAACATGTTTGGTGACCAAGCGCGTGTCGGAGCGCGAGTCGGAGCGAGGCGGAAGGAAATCGCCTGAAGCGTTCATCTATTTAGCAGGTTGCATGTTTAGCACCGCGAGGCGTGGAGAGGCATGGCAACGTGTGGCGAGGTGGACGAAGGGCCGCTGTTCTGCAAGCGGCTGCGAGAGGAAGAAGATGACCATGCATGTTTTTTTCAGGGTTCGTTGGTAATGAAACGACTTCGTTTCATATAGTTAATGAAACTCTCGTTTAGCACTGAGGTTACTTATTTTTAAATCATGATTTTTTTGTTTTTAACAAACAACATGCATATATATATATATATATATTTATTTATAGTATAACCCTAATATATGAACTGAATTGTGTTTTTGTTTTGATGTTGAATAAATCTTTTAGATTTAGGGATTGATTATTATGTATGAATGAGACCATTAGTACTTATATTTGATTATACTTAATACATTATTAGGGTTTAATAATAATTAGTAGTAAAATTTAATTGTGTATTGTATTATTTATCATTTTTTTATTATAAAATAAATTAATGTTCAAAATGTCTACGCCCCAACGTTTCAAGGCTTACGCCTCACAGAGCACGAATAAAAATGTTTTGTCTCTACGCCTCGTCTTTCAAAACATTAACTTTGGTCAGAAGTGTCCTTCTGCCTAGGGCGATTTTTCATAGCAGCGCCATGCTATTTGCAAAACACAAGCTGCCCTTGGTTCCCATTGCTGCAAACCAAAGATGTTATTGGCTGACTTATTAAGACTCAAGGAGGTGCAGCTGCACCTCTCCTTGTCGGAAAATCTCTTACATCTGCAATTGAGGTTTCCTGAGGCGCAGTTCTTGTGAAAGATGACTACTATGCCCTAGGCCTTTTTTTTTTTTGGATAATCCCAAAATGAAACGACGCCATTTTGAATTTGGGGAATGAAATCCATTTAATGAAACGGTGTGTTTTGTGACTTGAAAACAAACGATGCCGTTTCATTTTATACAGAAACTTC
Organism: Prunus persica; assembly: GCF_000346465.2. NCBI lineage: Eukaryota > Viridiplantae > Streptophyta > Magnoliopsida > Rosales > Rosaceae > Prunus > Prunus persica. Next base: position 27,101,038 of record NC_034010.1, read on the forward strand.
TCCGCATCTGATGCCTCTGGTTTCTTGCCATTTGTATTTCTGATATTGCCGTATCCACTTCTTAATCTTCCAAGGAAGGGAATGGAAAGCCATCCACAATTTTATATCTTGCCCCTTCAATCTCATTTCCTCCAATCTTGCAGTTTCTTTACTGCAAATATGTCTGTTCCACAACAAAACACAGTTCATCATGTGATGTCCCAAAGACTTAAACATTCTTGTCAAAGATGTATCTAGTTTCTGATTATTATCCAACAACAATGCATTTAGATGAATGGGTATAAGATTTAGCAGCAGGGGAACTGAAAGCTCTGAAATAAAAATTACTAGTGTTTCGAACATCCGAATCCTTAATTCCTAAATTCCTTTGCAACTTCTCTAGCTTTTCTGCCAAGTGTTGAAGTTCTTCCTCCAGTTCCATACTTGCGTTCTTTTCTTCACAAATCTTCTCTCTCCCCTGAAAACCAATCACAACATCAAACATGTCACAGACGAACCATATAATGTAATACTTTCGTGAAAAGAAATCAAAAACAGAATGCAGACGATTGTTACGCATCCCAATGAAAAATATGAACAGAAAATACTAAAAATAACAAAGCAAGATGGCTAAAGGTTCAATGTGTTCTTTGCTTTTCTTTCCCAATAATTTCTTGTTAACAAAATGGATACAAAATCACCAATTAATCCAAAAAATTGAAAAGAATATTTGAATATGAGGTTACTGGAGTTTCCAAATGAGATTTTAAACTTCAATAATCTCTTTACTATATCTTTTTTGTGAAAGAAATAAATCGAAACTAGAACTTCAGCCGTGTTATTATCACGAAATGAATTTCAAAATACCCTCCTCATTCCTTCCTTCTCCATTTTCTTAACAACCAAACAGAACACTCTGTTTAATAGATAGAGACCGTGATGCATTTTGTTTTGTTAAAACATAGAGACGACATTGAAACTAGAGCTCAAATTCAGGGGCTGGGTGTCTAATGAAAATTTTCTGGTGTCCATAACATAACCCCAACCCCACTAAAATCACATGGGCTACAGTTGTTAGATTATAATCGGTTAAGCCCGGCAAAGAAATATGAGAAAACTTGGATCCGTTTTAGACGAAAATGATAGCCCAAGGTATCTGGGCACACGATCTGGGCACACGGGTCGTTTTTCCCAGGACCGCACCCAGATTCGCACCTACAATATATATTTTATACGCACGCTCTCACCTCACTCAAGTCTTCTCTCACTCTCTCTCTGCCCTCTCCTTTCTCGTCCTCACTCAAGTCCAGCAACACACTTCGATGGCTCTTCGATCTCTCGTGGCCAGGAAATCCCTTGGATTGGGGTTTCAGAGCAAAGCCAAAATCCTCGCCGTAGGTTCTACAGCTCATTCCCGTGGCTTTCAAACCTTCTCGCTTCCCGACCTTCCGTACGACTATGGCGCTCTCGAGCCTGCAATTAGTGGCGAGATCATGCAGCTCCATCACCAGAAGCACCACCAGACTTACGTCACCAACTACAACAAAGCTCTTGAGCAGCTCCACGACGCCATCGCCAAGGGTGATGCTGCTGCTGTTGTTAAATTGCAGAGCGCCATCAAGTTCAATGGCGGAGGTCTCTCATCTCTCTATCATAATCTATGTGTTAATTTTTGTAATTATTTTGCTGCATTCGTTTTCTTTGAAGATTAGGAATATGTATTCAATTTTAATTTTCTTTTATTTAAAATTTTCAAAGCCCCACTGGAAAATGGAAATGATTGAACTCTCTTTGCTTGTGAATATGATGAAATTGCGAGTTATAACTTGCTTCTCCATTAAAAATGAGTGTTGAAGTAAATTGATATGGGAAGTAACAGTTCAATTAGATACTGTTGTGTTAGCTTGGTGATAATAGCTGCTATGGAATCTATGGTTTCTTTGTATTTTTTTCTAATATTTTTGGGTGTCAACTCGAAGACAATCTAATCTTAACAAGAAGCAAGCAATACTTCTCATTTTACATTATTTTGCCTGTTTCCATTCCCAAATTCATTCATTATTTTAAGATAGAATTATTTGGTCATCCCATTACTTTGATTCTTGCAGGTCATGTCAACCACTCGATTTTCTGGAAGAATCTTACTCCTGTTGGTGTAAGTTCATATTTCCATATATCTGTCTTACAAGCCTGTTTTTAAGCCTTCATCTGCCTAATACCGCAATGATTTGTTCATGGCAGCAAGGAGGTGGTGAGCCCCCTCATGGTTCCCTGGGCTGGGCTATTGACACAAATTTTGGTTCTATGGAAGCATTAGTGCAAAAGATCAATGCAGAAGGCGCTGCTTTGCAGGGTTCTGGATGGGTGGTAAGTTTTGCATATTGTTGATTTTTCGAACATTTGTTTCATGTCATTTGACTAGATGCTTCAGTCGAAATTCAGTATGGTTACCTACTTCTTTGATCTTTCTTGGCAGTGGCTGGCTCTAGACAAAGAGTTGAAGAAACTTGTGGTTGAAACCACTGCAAATCAGGTAAACCTCACAAGATTTACTTTAAACCCATCTACATCTACTAGTATAGTATTTCGCTCTATGTCTGCTTAACAGTAATTCTAGCCATATTCAAATTGCATAACGCCATCCTGCCTGTTGACTGATGCCCTCTCACTATGATGTAGTTTAGACTCCTGATGAATTGTACAATTAGCCCCTTATGGTCCTTCTTCTTTCCAGTAATCATGCAGGCTTGGGAACTGTTTGTTGTTGACTTATCATGGTTAGAATTACTCTAAGAAGTTTAGATCTAACGTTGTGTTGAAAATTTGTTGCTTTTATGTTACCTCATCTTTTAAGGATTGTTCAAATATTAAGATTTTAGGATCTGCAAAGGTTGCTGTTCTGGAACACTTTGTATAGCCTTCTTTTGATTTATTCTTTTAGGACTCATAACAGTTGACTGATGTGCAGCACACACATGTGGTGCTTCTATTTCATCAGAATATTTGTAAATCTGATTAATTTTGTTTCAGGACCCATTGGTTACCAAAGGACCAACTTTAGTTCCATTGCTTGGTATTGATGTTTGGGAGCATGCGTACTACTTACAGGTAAGTTTAACTTGTGGAAATTTGCGTCTCCTAGATTTTCTTAATAGTTCTGTCTTCCTTATGCTTACAAAGCTTAATGATGCAAAAGTATAGGGCTTTATGCATACAGCTCTTGAAAACTTTCAATTATTCTCATTTGGGGCATCAGTTTATAACTGTAGTATATAAGAGTCAATCCATATTGATGTATTCTCTTAACTAGTGAGTCTAAGAGGGGTGTTAAAACTGTCTTTATGAAACAACAATCATTTTTGCTCATTGGAGTCGAATTATTTATGCGGGAAACGTCATCCTGTGTGATGAAGTTTGTGTTTAGGCTTTTATTCAGTTTTTCTTTTTTCCAATGATGTTCTGTATTCAGCCTCCTTCATATGGGGGAAATTTTTTAATTAGCATATTAAATAAATACTTTGAAGACTTCACACGAACTCATTGTTTATTCAATTTAAAATCAGCTTCGCTTATCACCAAGCCCAATGATGAAAGCATATAAGATTTATTGTCGGATCCATTTGCTCGTTTAGCAGTGGTTTTTGATCTGTGTGATTATTTTCCTGCTTTGCTCCTCATGTATCATGTGAGATGAATTAAGACATCTGTTTGTGATGTTGCAGTATAAGAATGTGAGGCCAGATTATCTCAAGAACATATGGAAAGTAATCAACTGGAAGTATGCCAGCGAAGTGTACGAGAAAGAAAGCCCTTGAGGCTTTGAGCAAATGAAGGGTGGCATTTGCAGCTAGTTGAGTTGATGAAATAAAATGATCTGTGTGACAAATGAGGCCCCCCCTTATTTAATCATCGACATATCCCATCCCAATCCCATCCCTTGTATGAAATTGAGATAGTGTAAAAGAGTTATGTACGTATTTAATCACTGTTTTTTTCTTTTTTGTTTGTTCCACTGTTTGATCGTTTGATGCAATAAGTTATGTACGTAATTGGAGCTTTGTCTATTTTGCTGCCTGAAATAAGCTTTGTCGTCAACTTTTGCTATGATTTTGAGGGGCTTGTTGAGGGTAAGTAAAGTCGAGGCACTATTCAAATCGTTGCGATCCAACCATGTTGAGATCTTATAGAAATAAATAACTGTCTTGGAAAAACAGTGAGCGATCGATGATATTTTCAGATTGATACCAATGACTGTAAACAACTTAACTAGTTCTGAAGAAAATGCATTTCCTTTTGAAGAAAAAGTCAGGAAAAACTATTTTACATATGTTTAAGACTATTTTAAAATGATAGAAAAATAACCAAAAATCAAGAGCTCCGAATTTCAAAATTTCAACCATAACAAATAATTATGGATCTTTAAATGTTAACAACCATAATTTTTGTTAGCTATTTTATCAAATAAAAACAAATTGTTTTATGTTTAGAAATAATTATAAAAAAACCCTATATATTTGTTTGGTTGGAGAAAAAAATACCCTATATTAATCTTATTTTTTATGCTCTCATATCCAAATTGATACTGTTGGGCTTAAAAGGCGAAAACCAAAACCTTTGGGGAGGTAATTACAAATTCCCAACAAACGAAGGGGAAAACCCTAGCTATATAAAACAGAAGCTTTCCCGAAACCACTCACTTTCTGGCTTCTGAGCAGCGAAAACCCTAGCTAGCCTGAGCCGACGACCCCGAAGCTCCAGATCTCGTCTCCCTCTCCTAGAAAATCATGGTCCGATTGTCACCCTCAACCCTATGTCTTCTCCATCTCTCTGTTCTCTGTTTTCTTTTTGCTTAATTATCGTTTTTTTGTTCTCTCTGCAGACTTTCAAGCGCCGGAATGGTGGTCGCAACAAGCACGGCCGTGGACACGTCAAGTTCATCCGCTGCTCTAACTGCGGCAAGTGCTGCCCTAAGGTATGCGTATACATACATACATACATACATACATACACGTCTGTGTATCTGTACGTATATGCATCTTATAAATATGTGATTGATTGGTTTTGATTTCGTGTTGATGGTGAAATAGGACAAGGCCATCAAGAGGTTCTTGGTGAGGAACATTGTTGAGCAAGCTGCGGTTAGAGATGTCCAGGAAGCTTGTGTCTATGAGCGTAAGTTCCAGTTTTCCCTCATTTCTCTGTTTTCTCATTCATTTATCTCAGTAGTGAAAATGTAAATTGCATAGAGTGGTGAAAATTGCAAATTGCAAATAGATAAATTTGTAAATGATTGTTTTTCGTTTGTGATATGTAGAATACACCCTGCCAAAATTGTATGCCAAGATGCAGTACTGCGTTTCCTGCGCAATTCACTCTCACGTTGTGAGGGTGCGATCTCGCACCAACAGGAGGAACCGTGAGCCACCACAGCGATTCATCAGACGCAGGGTAAGTTTCGCATTGATTCATTGCTTGTTCAGTTTTGTTATTCTCAAATCACATTGGCTCAATTTGCAATAGAGCCCAACAAAAATCTGGGTCCTTCCAACCTTTTTGTCAGAGATACCGATATTTGTTGATTACAATGGGATGAATGATAGAAAATTATGTCTTCATGTTCTTGTACTAGAACAAATGTAATCATGTAATCTCAAAATTATCTTGACAAGCTTTTCTGAAAACTTTACATTTCGTTGGTTGATCCGGAACTATGTTTGGTTTCCTTACTGTCAAGTTCTCTTCAGTATACTTTTTTACAACCGTTTTTATGGTTCTTTATCACATGGGTTTATCATATGTTTGATTTATGTGGCCATCTATTTTATGTTTGCTAGTCATTAAAAGGTTTGGTCATATCTTTTCTCCTTTTAGTCATGTCGAGTTGTATTCTTTATTTGTTAGTTTCCATTGTTTACTTAAAGGAAAATAGTAAAACATAACTTGATTTTGCCTGCTTACATATTCCCGTTTTGCACTTGCACATGCATATTAGCCCAATTCAAAAGGGACATGCCTATAGAAGGCCGATGGTATATCCTTAGCTTACCTGATATGCTGAAATTTTGATTGTCAGGATGATGCCCCAAGGCCTGGTCAGCCTGGCCAAGGTCCTCGACCTGCTGGTGCCCCTGTTCCTGCTCGTACTTGAATAAGCATTTCAATCCTTTGATTATGTGATCGATGTTTCCCAGTAGCTACACAATTTTCTGGACTTGAGTTTTGTGTAGGAAGTTTTTGTGATTCCCATGCTATTTTCATACTTTTTTAAGGATAAAACTAATGTTATGGATGTTTTGATTTGATGATAATGCAAAACCTTAGAATTTGTTATTATGGTTTTATTTCATGGTTTCTCATATCAAATTGGCCCTGACTATATAAGCTTGGTTTAGAGGCACCCGAATGTAGCAATTTTCCCCGTTACTGTGGTGCTCAACTCCCACTAACGGGTCTTGGGTCCCAAGACCCTGTTTGAACTAAATAATTCCCAATTTTGAATCCTATTGGTTGTTAGAAAAAGGTCCTAGGTTCCAATTTTGTTTATGGCCACGACCCATATGCACTTCTTCTATAGGTCTGACACTGTAATTTTCAAAAAGGCCTTGGGAGTGCTTGCTTTCTCCTACTAACTGGTTCTTACACCTTGCTTGGAGGCATGGAAAACCTTTTCTTTTTATTGCTTCCCATTTTTATAAACAATGCTTGTGACCATTGCTTTCTGTGGAAACTTGCGAGGGTTTCATGAGAGTTTCAAACACTGGTTATCATAGAATGTGTGAATTCATTGCTCAATAGAAATCTTCTGAATCTCTCGAACTCCAACTGTTACATAAGTTATCGCCATAAAGCCCACGTTTTAGGGGAAAGAATTTGTAGTTGAAATGGTCAAGAGCATTTAGTCTTTCATCTTCATGTGTTCAAACCCCCCGAACCACCCCTCTTTTCTTAATATAAAAACTAAAAAAATCCCTCCTCTCTTTTCTTAATATAAAAACTATAAAAATCCAGATTCTAGCCTGATCAGAGCAGCAACGACACTTCTTCTCGAACATCACCTCCACGCTTAGTTGCTCGCTCGCACACTACAAAATTGGATGCAACTTTCCTGGCCCCGTCTTCTGCTCTCCTGGTATTGGAAATCATTCAGCACTGGAGCACTGCTGAAGTTGCTTAGCAATTCTAATGCAACCTGCCATTGAACAGTTTGTCTTGATTGCGTTGGACTCTATGTGTGATCTACTCGCAGCATATCCCTCCTGCACAGAATTTAACCCAGCATCAAGACTATTAGTCTTTGGTTCAATAACATTCATACACAACAGCCCCCAAACTCCAAATGTCCAGCTTGCACTCCAATAAGACACATGCCCAGCAGCTCCTAGAACTCCAGTTGTCCACCATGCACTCATACCCAGCCACGCCCCCCAAACTCCCAACTGTTGGACATGCACTACTGACATGTGCCCTATTTTTGGTCCATTAGCTAATCCCAACAAAATGCTTTGCCAAAGTGAGTTGTGTGGGAATACCTTTTCAAGGGTGGACATAACGGCTCTGAGCGGTGGAGAATTTACTTTCGCACGGCTGGCCACCTGGGACAGAAAATTGACAGTTTCAATATGTTTTACAAGATTAATAACTTGTTGGTACAATAGAGTTGTGGTGAAAAAAAGTTGTTCACTTGAGGACCTACCTCGTCCAACTTGGTGTACCCAAACGGTAATCTGGGGTCACTCTCGGCCACCATTTGGTTCAAAAGCTTGTCGAGATCAGTTCCTGAGCCACTGCCTGCCCATCCCCATTCCTCAGCCAAATGCAGCATTTCTGTAATGTAAATGGTATCATGCAAAGGCCCTGTCCAGAGGGGGCCAGAAACAATTAATGACTTGGAAACCTGGAAAGTACTGACACAAGTTAATATTTCATTTGAGATTTAAATCCAGACATGGTTATTTCACAGTCAAAAGAAAGAACAAAAACTTGGGAACTTGACAAAATAAAATAAGTCATACCACTACATGAATGAGAGCGAGTTTTAACGAAGAAACGCATCCTTGTACCTTTGAATCGCTGCAGGGGCAACTCATCCGACCAAGTTCAGCCCATGAATATTCTTGAGAACTTCCACAGTTGTGGCAGTAGCTGATGAAACCATAATTTCTGTGGTGAATTTAAATTAACTGGTAAGCAACAACATAAAGGCCTAATAAATCACACAGCTTTCACGCATACAAAATCACACAGCCCCTTCACCTGTTATCAGGAAGCTTTCCTCGATTGACACGGAGCATAACTCTGAAAATGGGTCCATGATATGAATAGTATGAAAATAGAGGAGTAACTCGATACCCCAGCACAGAAGCTACCCTCACAGCCCCTCCTATAAGCATTCGCAAACCAAGCTCATTTGAATATGGCATAGGTCGAACATAAGCTCCATATGCAGCTAAAGTTCTAGAGACACAAACAAACTGTTGTCACTTGCCTACTGATGGCATTGGAAAAATCATATCCAAATATAAATTTGGTATTCAATTGCAAAACGGATATGATTAGATTCAAATGCAGTAACATTTTGGCAAACAAGCATGGCAGAATGTGCAACCCATGAATGAAAAATGCAAGGAAGTCTTGTAATTTCAAATGGTCAAGAATTAGGGCAAGTTATTATACAAAGCATCAAACTTTAAAGAATCAAACAGAATTGAAAACAACCCAATTGCTAGAAATTAGATGTAACACTTACTGTTGAGGCCTGCGACCACCCGATGAGAATCCATCAGTGGAAGTAACATACAACAACCCATCCAATTTCAAAGCATTAATCGCCGACCTCAGAAACGACGAATCGCTCCCAAATGAATCAATGTCAATCAAATCAAAGAAATCTCTTTTGAGATAACACTCCGTCATGATCCGATTTGCATCCGAAAGCGTCACTGCCCACCTCGGATCGTCGCCACTCTCTACCTGCGACAAGTTCTCTGTGATAACTTTCCTGTTATCATCATTTGCATCATTTGCTAAAACAAAATCGGCCTCTGCCTCGATGAGGTACCGAAGAGATCGAATTCCGCAGCCGCACAGTGCATCGAGAACTCGCAATTTGCCTTTGGATCTCTTGTACAGCGCTGCGGCGAGCACGCCGAGGTCGCGGCCGGTGGCGCTTTCATGGCGGAAGAAGGTCTCGCCGATATCGAATTTAAGACCCCTCTCGGTCTGGAACTCAGACTCGCAATTGGAATTGAAGGTTGGCTTTGAGTTGGAGTCTGAATATTGGGTTACAATGGTATATTTTGAGTTTTGGTTTTGGTGTTTTGGTATGGGGTTGCAGAGAAATGAGAAAGGGGATAGGGTTTTAGGAGTGAGAGTTATCATGGCGGGAATTTGTTGGGTTGGGTTGTGGTTAATTTTGGCGGGTTTTAATAAATGGGTTTATCCATGGCACTTTGTGGCACACGTGTAGGATCGTTATTTCAATCGACGGCTGACATTCCATCGGGGTTGTTTCGATGACGGTTTTTTAATCTTGCCACGTCATCAGATGGGTCCCACACCATCGACTTTATGGTTTATTGGAGCAGTTGAGCCTTCACTGTTGGCTTTAGGGACTCTTCTCGTTTTGACTCTTTAGCATTTCTCTTCCTGGGTCTGCTATTAGGGTTTTAAATTTCATTAGTGACCAAGATGGTGCTCATGTACTTGCTTGCGTCAAATGGGTCTAACAAAGAAGTGGGCTTTAGCCAAATCAAGAAGATGAAGCGGAGGAGAAGAAAGAAACCACTTTGACACTGTCAAAGGTAAAACTCTCTGAACTTTAATATTTTGTATCTCTTTGCAGTGAATGCTTTCCACATTTGCTTACTGTGATACATTTAGCTGGGTTTGATGAATTTCACTGGTAGTTTAGCTATTGTCAAATATGGGGTTGTTTCTTGAACGATTGCAATAGTTCTGTTTGAAAAAGAAAAGGTTCCTTCCTCTAGCATGACTGTGTTTTCAATAAGCAAGTTAATGATAGATTAATTTTCTGTTAGACACCATAATAGTAAGGTTTCTTGTTATTTGGGTTCCTTTGCTTTTCAGATTGGCAGCTTCCCCAGTTGCTACTTAAAACATCACAATGTCTCGACTCGAGGATTACAGATAGCCAAATCATAGACATGTTGCTTTTCAGCATGTGGTTACGGTTAAAAGAGGGTTAAAAAAATTATAGCATTAGTATTTACAAGGCAGAAAATCATTTGCACCGTAGGTATGCTTAATGCCTTAGTACTTGATGTACCCGTGAAACCAAGCAATAGAGCAAGTAAAAAACAAGAACATGATAACAGCCATACCTAGAAGTAGGGTGAGTCTATTTGAATTCAAAGTCAGTTAACGCTTTAATTTTTTTGTTTAGTTCTTTTCTCTTCCATCATTTTCTCTATCATTAGCTTTTTCTGTCTTTTCAAGTTTCAAAATAAAAAATTAAATAAAGGTGGCCATGGCCGTTGGCCAAGGTGAAGTGGTGGAGGGTTTTCATTTCTCACCTGGGCATTTTGTGTTTCAATTTTTTAAGGGTAAAAAGGAAATTAGAGACTAACTAGGAAAAAGATTGGGGCATGTGTACATTTTTTTGGGGGTTGAAATTAAATTGTCTCTTAGGGCCGAAAGATCTGTTTAGTTTTAGGAAAGGATTTTAGGTTTATTAGTTTTGTCCATACGTTGTTGGCGTAAACATATGGCTTCAATTGTCATGCTATGATAATGGAAATGGATCTATCCTGTTTTTGGTATTGTAAATAACCAATTCGAGCTGTGTATCAAAAGGGTCCTTGTCTACGGTTTGGAGTTTAACTTCAACATTGAAAATTATGTTTGGAGGTCATAAAGGCTTAGATTAAAATTCAAGTTAAAACAAGTGAAAAATCAGCAAAACGAAGACAAGTAAAGGATCAGTATGCGATAAAATTAGACTCCTCCAATAGAGTTAAAGGGATTTTGAGATCAAAATTTATGATGCAGAGCCAATAAAGAAAAAGAGATGAGGGAGAGAAATAGAGGGGAAGGAAGAAGAACAAAAGGGGTTGCTAAGGCTTCAATTAAATCCTCAATCCAAAATCATCAAATTTATAATCTCTAATCAATCTAATGCCCTAATCAAATCCTTAAAATGTGTTTTTCGTCACTTTTCTAATGGAAGAACTTAGTCTATTAAGTTTTTTAATCTTAACTAACATCATTGCATTGTACCCCTAATTAATAGTCGGTTGAAAATGGAAACATGTTGGCAGAACACCTCAAATATGCTCTTCAAAGTATATGGGGGTGAGGATCCCTGAAAGATTAATTATAACTCTGCATATTTACCGATAGGGAAAAGGTCACCTTTTAAATCTGGAAACTTGAAGTACAAGAGTGAGAGTGATCTATAGCATGAGAGATTTTCAGAAAACATTAGATTAGACCAAAAGGCTTAAAAGAAAAACAGCCAACTAGGTTAGCTCTTGGAGATGTTACAGGGGAGATTCACGTAATAAGTGGAGTTCTCAAATAGCTGCATGTCTCAAATCATTTTGGAAAAGTGTTTACTGCGTTACTGTTTTACATAATAAGTGGACTTTTCAGATAGCTTCATGTCTTAACTCATATTGGAAATGATTTATTGTCTGTTTTACTGACAAATTTTTAACCTATATACGAGTTCCAAAATGAAAAAAAAAAACCTTTATAAAATCTATTTCATCCCAACTGAGTCTGCAAATTTAACAGCAAGAAAGAAATAAAAAAGGATCTTTAGCATGAGTGGTCTGACAGGAATGTATGAGGGTGGGTTTTCAGCCCTTTTGGAGCGTTAATCAATTCCTGTGCAATATTTATTAGCTTGGATCAAAGGATGCTTGAAAGGACAGTTTAAGTCCAAATTGAGCTATTTTTGTTCTTTAGAGTGAATACATTTAGAGTGAAAGGACAGTCTCACTGTCAATAAGGAAGCTAGTTTTTGTTAAACCATATTGTTATAGTTTTTCTTTGTAATGTTGGGTTATGTAACAATTATATTGTGGTCTGTGAGATTATTCACAGATTTTCCCCTAATGGCGAATTAGGAATCAAGATTTTCAATTTGAGTACCAAACTTGAGAATTGTGGCAGTTGATGAGGACTTCGGTATGCAGGGTGGCATATTCGTGTATCCTCCAATTGTAAAATCATAAGGACGACCTCCTGTTTTCCGTTATTTACAATTCTCGGTACTTGGTTGTCTACAAAGTTCAGTTGGTTGTCTCCTTTTGGACAAGCTTCATGTGTACATGTCCAACAGTCATAGTATTTCAGACATATCAGGCACAGACTTTGTACTGTTTCCTCACACCTGTGCTCCGCACATATTCAAAGTTTATGTAACATGATTTTCAGGCCATCTTGACTTGCCTGGTCATGGGGCAATTTTAGATACATTCTGGCTGGGGATCAAATAACAATGTGTTGGTGCCCGCCACTTTTGTAATAGATCCCAACACAGTGTTCCGGGGAGATTCTGTAATATTTTCTGGTCATGAGCTGGAAATAAATGTAGAAATGCCTTTACACACCTGAGCTGGAGCAACTTGGCGAGGTCAATGCAGCATAGTTGATTGTGGGCCCCAAAATGATTTGGAGTTTCCTGAGGCCTCATGGCATTTAATGAGTGCCCATATAGGTTAAACTGACATTTTTAGTAGGAAAACAAGTGACTGAAGTATTTGGTATGACAACAAATTCTAAATCCCTTTTGCAACCATTGCAATTAATATTTTACTCAAGGGGAGAGAACAGATAGGATTCGTTTTTAATGAGGGTCATTAGGTTTATGCATTCTGGGAATTAATTAGGGCAAAGCTTGGAGTGGTAACAATGAGAAACAGCTAAGAATGGACTAATTAGTACCATATGTGCAAGCCATAGAAATTTTCATTCTTAACCCCATCACATTTATCTTTTTTGTTAACTTATTTATGGAGGAAGAATCCAGTGTTCAGAGAAACCTGAAAATTTGAGAAAAGTGAGACTAAACTTTATTTGGTAATAAGTCTTGATTAATTCCCTTACGTTGGGTAGTATTTGAGTTCTCTTAACGCCTAGATGTGTTCACGCCAAGATGTAATCGCATTTTTTGCATTTTATTTCTTTGCCTGTCATCATTTTGCTTCTCTTCTGCTTTTTGCTTCTAAATCCAACCTTAGAGCTTTCTCATAGAGGAAAGGAAACATTTTTTGGTTATATCACTTCTTTTCTCTTCTTCTACATCTTTTTGTGTTTACAGAGCCTTGTTTTCAGATAATTTCCCTTGAGGACTTGATTCTTTTCTGTTTTTCATTAATTATTTCACGATTTCTGTTCTCCTATCCTCTTATCACACATGTCCAAATAGCCCCAAAATATTTTCTTTTGAGCAAAATTGCTTTCAGAGCTTACAAGGAGTTACAACACAGAGTCCAAAGATACAACAGATATGGACAAACTTTGCTCGAGTTTTTATGCATCTAATTAACTGGTTATTGTCTCATTCTGCTGAATACACATACCTTGGATTAAGTTCTACTGATCTATGAACCATTTTATTGCTACTCATCTGCTCAAAACGGCTCTGGATGACAGTTTTTCTGTGCTTCTCACTCTGTTCTCAAGATGTCTTTTGACCAACTCATTTCATTCCACCAAACGATTCATATTTTAAACTTCTTAGTTCCATAGGTTTATAAAACTGTGTGGACAGTCACTTGTTAAAATCATCACTAGGCAGAGTGTTTTTGTGGGTTCCTGGGTTTCATTTTTGAAGAGCTGAAAGTCTCACCTTTTGCCCTTATGGAAGATATTCAAGAGGAACTTTTACCATGCTCCTCTTTCCCTTCACATAATCCAAAGGCGTTGTCAATTGATGTGGAACTCTGGATGATGGCTGAGGAAAGGACCCAAGAGATCTTATGGACTATACAACCAAATGTAGGTTCTGAGTGGAGGCGGAGGGGGCTTATTAGTTATATTCAGAGGCTTATCAAAGGTCATTTTGGAACTGAGGTGAGAAGTTCCCCAGCTCCCTAATTTTCTTTTCTGTATTTTTTGCTTTTGGCGCGAAGGAGTGGGGGGTGGAAGAGGGATTGGAAATGGTGGTGAATCCTTCATTTTTTTAATGCATGTAACTTTAAAGTTTGTGGGTGAGGAATTAAAATTGTCATCACATGTCAATATTGATGTGTTTGATAATTAGGTTTTCTCTGATTATGTCTGTATGTTGTCTAGATTGGTCATTCTTAATGTTTTAATATGGAAGAATGTCATTAAAATCATAACCTAATTCTGTGATTAGATGTACGCTCTCCATCTTGGGATCTGTAAGTGTAGCCAACATGCCTAGCCTAGGTAATATATTTGATTTCCCATTTGCACGGAAAGAGCTTGTGGGACTACATGTATATAGATGTGGTATGTTGTTACAGCCAAAAGAAGCCAAACAAAGTTGTAAGTGTTAATATGAAGTGACCATTGACATTGTACGCTCCCTGCTTTAAAAAAAATGGCATTTCTTATATGTTGTGGTAAAACTCCCTGGTTATATTTGAGTTTTTTTTTTTTGCTGATATCCTTCAATGCCACATGATCTAACTTGCTAAAGCTTCTTATATCCAGCTTTCAATGCCAATCAATGTAAGTTTGGTGCTTTACTATTATATTAGAGAACAGTTCTTAAAAGTCTTTGAGGCATTCAGAGGTTTTTGAATTTGAATTTGGTTGCAAGTTATATTCTCCTAGTTCTGCAAAAATCTGACCTAAGTTCAGAGAACTTATTTGGACAGCTTCGACCAATTTAATGTTAGGCATCCGGTATGTTAACTGTTCATGTTGGATACACTTTTAGTATTTGGCATGCAAGTGTTATGTGTTATATGCGTATATGTATTTAGTACTTTGTGTTCTTTCTTGGTCAATATTTAACATACGTGGCCATTTATATCTGGAATCTGATTTTCGCTCGTATCCACGTGTTTCATCCTAGGGACCTCAATTTAATATAATTGACAGAGATGCAGGTTTTCGATCTGTAACATTTAAATACATTCTGACTGCTTATACGTAATAAGAAAGTTCTGATGGGGAGAATCAATGATCAGTTTATTACAATAATTATATGCAACTATTTTAATGTCCTTAAATTTATGTGAGTTTATTTAACATGCTTGCCTTACAGGTCTTCTCCTTTGGCTCAGTCCCACTAAAGACCTATCTTCCTGATGGAGATATTGATTTGACTGCCATCTGCCATCAAAACGCGGAGGAGGAATTAGCTATAGCTGTCTGCGGTGTCCTTGAAAGTCAACCGAAGGACTCCTTGTTTCAGTTTAAAGATGTCCGTTATGTTCGGGCACAGGTTGAGATTTTTTAACTTTTTTTGTCGTTTGCAATAATTGCTATGCTTATTTTCTATAATCTTGCTTGTCCTTTCAAGGACTAGTTTGCAAGATGGTTGCTGTTTTGTGTGAATTTTTTTGTTGGGATTTGTATTATCCATCATTGTTTAATTAGTTCTATATTTATTCACACAGAAATTATTTCAATGTATTTGTGCTAGTTGAAGGGAAGCGTTTTCACTGCCTTAGTTGCTTCTTTTTTTTTAACCAATCATGTTGCATAAAGGAAGTATTATCATTTCTTAATTCTAAAAAGGGGGCCCACTGTATCTCCTTTATCTTCTTTTTTTTTTGGATTTTGGGTGGTAGGTTAAGGTCGTAAAGTTCACAGTGAATAACATAGCAGCGGACATCTCCTTCAATCAAATGGCTGGGCTCTGTACGCTGTGCTTTCTGGAGCAGGTTAAATCTTAACCCTATATATAATATCAAGCTCCGTTTAATTTAA